>NC_056745.1:1383269750-1383409750 GCF_019279795.1 Protopterus annectens
GGAAAGGGGGGGGGGGGTTGGGGGGGGGGCTATGGAAGGTGTGCCTGCACACCATGGTGTCAGCCAAACTACTGGTGGTGCCCCACACAGGCACGTGGCCAGTGCTGCTCATAGGAGGACCTCTGGCCAACATGCTCCTGCACAACAAAGTGCAGCAGCTGGTGTCACCAGACACATGTTTCAGGCTGTAATGGAGGCACAGGCACATGCTGAATGGTTCAACAATGAAGATCAGAGCCTACAGAGGGCTGCTATCCGTTCCTTAAACAACAGCATCCAGGCAATGGTAAATGCTCAACAGCAGATTGCTGATGCTTTGGATAGACAGTTGGGTGACATGGTTTTAGTCCCTGACCGTGGCATTACACTCCGGGAGTGTGAGCTGTCTGTGTTGGAACATCTGGTAGGAGTGAGGCGTCGGGCATGTGGACATAGGCTTGCTACATAACCTGTGTCTGTCTACGTGTATGAGCTACCTCACATGCCCGCTCCCATAGTGGCGGTAGCAGCAGCAGTGCATCTGGTGCTGTGCTGTCCACACCATGACACAGCAGGCCATGTCCACATGGCCCGGGATGGTCCCAACAGGGACATGGTTCCAGTGGACAAGTGACATCAGACAATACCCAATCTGCACCTCTGTCTGGTAGTGCCTGTGCAACCCCTGGCAGGGACAGGTCACATGTCCGTGGCCGGACACCATGAACTGTAAATCCTCACCTGTACAGTCTGCAGCCTTCAATAATACTCCTGTACAGGCCAGACACATGGGAGAACTGTGTGCATACATACACACACACACACTGGACACATATGTAGGGCACTGCAACACACACATGCATAACATCCACACACACCCAATTAGATCAAAGGCCCAAACCCACACACATGATGTCATCCAATGGTGCAGCCCAGGCCTCCGGCAAACATTAACACCCTGTGCATATGATGATGCCTGTGCCACATCCCTGACATCCACACCATCGGTGCAGGTACATGTTCATATGGTCTGATCCACAGGGTGAACAGACTAGGATGATATTTGTAGTTTACAAATGTTGAGGACTGTTGACAGGCAGCAGCTATACCATGTAGTACAGGTGTACAATACTGTTAACAGTATGTGTCTTGTGTAACAACAGTGCAGCCTAGGCCTCCGGCAAACATTAACACCCTGTGCATATGATGATGCCTTTGCTACATCCCTGACATCCACACCATCAGTGCAGGGACATGCTCATATAGTCTGATGCACAGGGTGAACAGACTAGGATGATATGTGTAGTTTACAAATGTTGAGGACTGTTGACAGGCAGCAGATATACCATGTAGTACAGGTGTACAATACTGTTAACAGTATGTGTCTTGTATAACAATAGTGCAGCCTAGGCCTCCGGCAAACATTAACACCCTGTGCATATGATGATGCCTGTGCCACATCCCTGACATCCACACCATCAGTGCAGGGACATGCTCATATGGTCTGATGCACAGGGTGAACAGACTAGGATGATATGTGTAGTTTGCAAATGTTGAGGACTGTTGACAGGCAGCAGATATACCATGTAGTACAGGTGTACAATACTGTTAACAGTATGTGTCTTGTGTAACAGCAATAAATGCATGTTGGTCATGATGTTCTGCTGTCCTTCTTCAGGTCTAATTGCACGTGCCGGTGGATGTCAGTGTTTGCAGTTAAGTGTCCCATATGTCAATGTGGACTACTCACAGGTATGTATGAATATACCAGCATGCACCATGTAGCTGCCACATACTAGTGAGAATGTCCCACGTTACAAACACGGCTAAAGTTCCAAGAGCATGATAGCTGTGTATTAAGCTACTGTGGCCACAGACATGACATCCATAAAGGGTGAAGGGTACAGTTACATGGAGTGGTGAGGTAAGAGAGTGGTCTAGCTGATTACAAGGGTAGAGGCCAGTGGGAAGTGTGATCCTTCAATGGGAATCAGTAATACACGTTCCCATGACAGGATGCCAACACACAACTGCACCCACATACTCAAGTATTGACACACGTATTCAGTGACACTGTAACACGCATACACACACACACGGCTTCACCAACACAGTAACACACACTCACACACAGTTGCTACTGGTGGGATGAGGACCCCTGCCTATGTGCAAATCATCATTACAGTACTGTGCACCTACATGATGTGCCACAGAGAATACACATGTACAGGTAGTCAGTACAGCCTAAGATCGGGGACATCAAGACTGATAGTAGAATGCATCGCCTGGATGGTTGGCGGGGTCTTATCAGTTCAGTATGGTAACATGCATCCTCACCCCAAGGACCAGTCAGCCCTACATACACACACTGTGGCATTCAATAATTAATACACCTATGTCATGCACATACAGATACCTCACATGTGTGAGATACACGCCCCTGCCTATGTCCTGCTTTCTGCATTGCAGTCTGTACAGATGTGTACACTAGTGTACAGGAGAGTGAGTAACAATTGAGATGTATTCCTCACAATACATGACATATATGGACACACACGCAACCACACATGCCAGTACTGTGAATCTCAGACCTGCCTAGCTCATGTTATGTATGTCAGATGTATAGCAGTATTGCATGCTTTACAAACTGTACTGATGCTTCCTGTGCCAACAGTGCTGTTATATGCACTAGGGACGTCATATCTATTAACAGGTGTCAAGTGATTTATCTTCGCTGTCACCCTGACCGCTGTCTAAGTTGTATGTTATGTCCTTCAATTAACAAAACCATTGCTTACCAGTTACACAGGGCATTGTAGGACTGCATGTGACACACCTGTGAGCTGTCCACAGCAAACATCCATCTGCAAAGATGCCCCACCACTTAGTTATTTCAACACATCTGTCTATACCTGTGATACATCTTTCTGTACATTCAGCATATCACCATATACAGTTGGCAATGTTGAGGCTGCATTGCAGCTGCATGATGTACTAGGATACACTCCACCTGCATACATCAGCAACTGCACACGCATGTTATCTGAATGCACAACACTACGTGTATAGGTGTGTAGGTCCTACAATCCTGACATTTGGTCATGTTTGTAGATATTGCAATTGGTGGATATGTGTAATGACATACATGACACATGGACTGTTGTATGATATGATGGGTGACCAGTACAGAGGGGATGTTACCTCTGTCAACACTGATATCACACCTTATGTACTTTTAGCATTCAGCAGCCATGGACCTACATTCCATTAGCATGTGTGTAATGGCTTTAGCCACCTGTTTGCACAAAGGACTACAACAGCTATGCTATTTACAGGTATGTTGTGTGTGTGGCATGTACATACCCAGGGCAGGTACATGTATGTCATATCCATGCATGAGGGTGTGTACTGGTGTACAGCAACAGACATCTGCTAATGGTGGAAAGTACTGAGGGCCCCTGGTATGTGTACAGCTGACATGGTCACAGACAGTGGTATCATTGCATTGCATAACACATGATGCAACTGTGTCAGTACATGTGTACTCTCTACAGTTGATGTAGAGCTTAGTACAGTACACAGGTCAAGGGTCACATGGTGGTGTACTCCTCTATGTCATACAACATGTATGGTTGCGTGTTGGTGGTCCGAGGGCATGGTGGTGTCTGTAGTTTACATCCCAGAATGCAGCATGTGACACTGTGTCCTGCACATGACTCATCTGTGATGCCTTTCATGGGGGGACCAGTCAGTACATGTGAGTGGCTTTTATGTATGTGGGTACACCACCTGGAGTGGTCCATACCTGTGTTATGGCCCACATGTCTGGTTCTGAGGTATATGGTGGTAGTGCTAGGTTCTGAGGTATATGGTGGTAGTGCTATTGTGCACTACAGAGACATCAGCCAGGTGTTCCTCACTGTACAGATGTCAGTACTCCCCATTGTTGGATCTACAGTGACCAGCTGTGAATATGGACGCTACACATCTAGCACTGGTTAGCATAAGAAAACAATGCAGTTGTCCTGTAGGTGTATGGGAGTTAACCTGTGTTTAGGACATTTGCCTTGGAAGGGCATTGTGTGGGCATATGTGACTTGGGCAATATCCACACTTCTTTGTATCATGGATGCATGTGATATGTGACAAAGGCCTGCCTACTGTCAGCCATGTCATCCCAGAATGACAGCTGATGTTTTGCAAAAGACCAGTGTCAAATATATGTAGAGCAGCGTTCCCGCTAACAATGACAACTACTAACACCAGAGCCAATTACAATGATTTCTTTACGTCTACTTGTAATACCGTGGCCACTGTGGCTCTCTGTGTTTAACATCAGAGTGCATCCCAGTCAGCCCTGTGCTACTAGGAGCATGAGCATGCCCAGTATATCCTTGTGTAGATGGACACATAGTAGTGCATTCCGACCAGCCCTGTGCTACTAAGTGTGTGAGCATGCCCCTGTGCTACTAAGTGTATGAGCATGCCCAGTATATCCTTGTGTAGGTGGACACATAGTGCATTCCGAACAGCCCTGTGCTACTAAGCGTGTGAGCATGCCCAGTGACACTTTGTGTCGGTTATGTGCCACTGTGTATGGGCATGGCCATTGTAACCCTGTATAGTGATAGTAGTTGTCCATTCCACAGTGGGGCATACTCCAGGTCAGGATGGATTCCTACTTTAAACACACCGGTTTACAGGTATGTACATCTTAACTGCCAGCATCCCTGTTGATGTCCGCATTCCCAGACGGTCATAATGACAGACTTGACATGTGTAGTCTGTGTAGAGCGATTCACAAGTATGTAGTATTGTAATAATAATCTGTAAATAGGCAGGTGTTCCGTACCTGCCACTGGCGTGTGTGTGTGTGTGTGTGTGTGTGTGTGTGTGTGTGTATGTCTGTCCCCGTTTGCTGGTGGACTCTAAATTGCTTTTAGACTGCCCACACTCCATACATTTCTTATACCAACCGTTAGCAAGGCCGATGATGTCACCCATCTACAAATACACCTCTGGGAGGGTTGTGTCCCAATAATCTCGGTAGCGCATTCTGAAACTGCATAATGCTGTAGTGTAATAAAGTCCCTGTTTGCCTGCGAACTGAGTAATGCTTTTATACTGCTCGCACTCCATACATTTCTTATACCCACCGTTAGCAAGGCCGATGATGTCACCCACCTACAAATGCACCTCTGGGAGTGCTGTGTCCCAGTAATCTCAGTAGCACGTTCTGTAACTGCATAATGCGGTAGTGTAATAAAGTAGTTAAGTTGGTGCTCTAGTCCCTCACTTGCCGTGTGTGTGTGTGTGTGTGTGTGTGTGTGTGTGTGTGTGTGTGTGTGTGTGTGTGTGTGTGTGTGTGTGTGTGTGTGTGTGTGTGTCCATTTGCCTGAGGACTGAGTAATGCTTTTATACTGCTCACACTCCATACATTTCTTATACCCACCGTTAGCAAGGCCGATTATGTCACCCATCTACAAATACACCTCTGGGAGTGCTGTGTCCCAGTAATCTCAGTAGCATGTTCTGTAACTGTGTAATGCTGTAGTGTAATAAAGTAGTTAGGTCAGTGCTCTAGTCCCACACTTGCCATGTGTGTGTGTGTGTGTGTGTGTGTGTGTGTGTGTGTGTGTTCATTTGCCAGAGGACTGAGTAATGCTTTTATACTGCTCACACTCCATACATTTCTTATACCCACCATTAGCAAGGCCAATGATGTCACCCATCTACAAATACACCTCTGGGAGTGCTGTGCCCCAGCAATCTTGGTAGCGCATTCTGTAACTGCGTAATGCTGTAGTGTAATAAAGTAGTTAGGTTGGTGATCTACTCCCACACTTGCCGTGTGTGTGTGTGTGTGTGTGTGTGTGTGTGTGTGTGTGTGTGTGTGTCTCTGTTTGCCTGAGAACTGAGTAATGCTTTTATACTGCTCATGCTCCATACATTTCTTATACCCACCGTTATCAAGGCTGATTATATCACCCATCTACAAATACACCTCTGGGAGTGCCGTGTCCCAGTAATCTCGGTAGCACATTCTGTAACTGTGTAATGCTGTAGTGCAATATAGTAGTTAGGCCGGTGTTCTAGTCCCACACTTGCTGTGTGTATGTCCCTGTTTGCCTGAGGATTGAGTAATGCTTTTATACTGTTCACGCTCCATACATTTCTTATACCCACTATTATCAAGGCCGATGATGTCACCCATCTACAAATACACCTCTGGGAGTACTGTGTCCCAGTAATCTTGGTAGCGCATTCTGTAACTGCATAATGCTGTAGTGTAGTAAAGTAGTTAGGTCTGTATTCTAATCCCAGACATGCCAACTGTGTGTGTGTGTGTGTGTGTCTGCCTGCACGAGACAAGTACAGTGCATTGTAGTATTTGCTATAGCATGTGCCCTAAATGCGTGTTGCTGCAGTGTGATATGGTAGGGGTTTGTATACAGGACATGGCAAGTGTGTGTTTGTCTGTCAGAACCTGTGTAGAGGTGACCATGATTGTCTTACCATTGGACATGTTTGGGAGCGGGTTTTGTAGTTTTCCTATATAGTATCCGTCTTATGACACATTGGCCACCTAACGAGGAGTACAGCTGTCAGTCAGCCATGGCACTGTGTTGGCAAGCCATACCCATACATCTGGCAAAAGGGCTGGTGAACTAAGTATGCAGCCCTACTAGTACCCGGTATATGTTCCACACCCATGTGCCATGCACATACAACCTTGCTTAGGATATCCCTCTATGTTGCTAGTAACATGCACATTGAGGACAGATAGTAGGCATGATGTGACCACAGTGGCCTGCAGAGAACATGACACCCTGTACAGCGGTACAATAGGCACATATATGCGGACATTGTGCCTTCACTATGTTCCACACTGAATGGCTGCAACGTATGTGGTGCCATCATATGTGATCCACTAAGGCCAGACAATGCTGTACACATGTGCCCGGTATGGACCCATGCCAAAGACACCACGGAATACCTGTCCATTCTATTCATGCAGGTGCAGGACCGACCTGCTTACTATAAGCAGGTTTTGCCAAACCAGGCCAGTATTGGCATATCAGGGTATAACAGGCTGTGTACACTACATGTGTCTGCCATACCAGGTACACCTGTACATGTCACTGTACAGTATAGTGGGACATGCACATCCCAGGCAATGTCCATGTGAAGGATTATCAAACACAGACATGGCATGCATTGCAAAGCTACAGCCCTACACATTGGTAACCAGGATGTCAGGCCAGATAATGCAGTACCCATCTGTGTGGGCCATTGCAGACACTACACCCTTGCACTGCACACCATTGTTGGGTGAGGCAATAGCAAGGATTACCCCTCACCCAGCCTTATACAGCCATCTTGCACAGCCAAACACTACACACCCATGGAGCAATGCATACTTGCATGACAGTACTGGCACCCTGTGTGTGCGTGTGGGAGCATCACAACCCACACGCAGACACGCACCCTGTGTCTGCATATGGGTTGTGATGCTCCCAACCACAGTCACTCCCTGTATAAACCTCGTTGGCATATCAACAGTTGTCAAGCACTTTCACATGCCCTAGCCCATAGAACCTCCAGATATCCCCTGTGGTGTATGTGGTCCTGTGCATTACTGCGGTGTGTCAAACTAAGTAGTTACATTGTGTAATTGCTACCCTGGCAAAGGTGTCAATGTTTGTTCATTAGAGTGTGGTTGTGGTGACAATGGCATCCGTTCATGTGGACTGACATGTGTGCCACACATCTACTATATCTGTTGCAGATGGCACTTACTCACCTGCACACATGTTCTTACAGCACTGCAAAATGCCGCCTTTGTGGCACATGTAGTACCGTCATGCACATGTAATAGTAATGAGTAGTCAGGGGTTTGCCCCTGTACTATTCAGCATGTGGCAGATGATGCTTATGGTTAAGTCTCCAAACCCTTCCCTGGTGTACATTGCCTGTCCCACAGACACACTCTCTGGTGGATGTGAAGGTGTACACCTGCACAGCAGCAGCATGTGTATTGTAACAGATGGAAATGGTCAGGTGATGGCCTCTGCACCTATTGCATTCCTCCTCTAGCTGATTGCATGTGGTACAGCTGTGATGGTGTTCCCATAGCCATCCGCATGATAAACACAGTACACTATCTAGGGAAACGTTATTATCTGGCCATGACAGTCGCTGTGAGTGGTACCTGGATGTGGTGTTCTGACTTGGCATCACAGATGATATCTGGATGTACCTTAATCATTTTCCACAGTGGAAAATAGCCTAATGACAGGAGGGTGATGTGCCACACAACTACAGCATGTAAGTGTAGCTATGCTGCATTGAGACTACTGTTTGTTTAACATGTGTGTGATAATGACTATTCTGCATGTTAAAATACAGACATGACAGTACTCTATTCATAAGGGAACCCCATCTGTAGGGCCATCTATGAGCAAGTCAGTGTGTGCAACCATTTGTTTCCTGTGTTACTCACTGAACACACTTCTGTGCACAGCACAAGCATGGTGTGGGGATTGCAGACAGTACATGATGAAAGGGATGTGTTACTGCCATCGCATCCCTGACTGGATATGTGTCACATGAGACAGTGGTATGACTAACACTGTGTGGGATTTCCAGTGACAAGCCAATGATGGGCAACTGTTCATAGCTGCGGTCACACGTCTACTACACATTGTACAGTTGCCATGCAGTATATATGTATGTGTTGTGCTCCCTCTGCAAATGTATACCATCTGTTGTGTTGAGTTGCTGGTGATATCTATGCATACTGTCTTAGGTAATCCTGTATGCTGTTGTCTATCACTAAGCCATATGTGGGTTTAAAACGCAACACCATAGGCTGAATGGGTTGGTAGGTCCTGGCAGATCCTCCTGTCCCACTTCAGCTGACCATGGCACCGGGCACTAGCAATCTGGGGTCTAGCCATTAACATCAACCTCTGTTGGCTCTGCACCACCTTCTAGTGGTACCACCACTGAGGATGGAGCATGTCTCTTTTGGGAGCGGGGCCAGACAGGTACATATCTGTTGTCATGCCGTCCCGGACATGTTGTGTAGGTGTCTCCCTAAGGGGTTACGAAGCCAGATACGCCACTTCAAGGGCGGAGTGTCACATTTACAGGGTGATGCTGCCCCTCCTGGACAGCCCCCAGCACTGCCTCCTTTGCAGCTGTGTAGGTGCAGTGGCAGTTGCCCATGCCTGGAGACCTCCATCCCACTGTTCCCATGGGTTTTTGAATGCTGAAGACCCATCCTCATCCAGTGTGTATCCCCTCCACATGTGTCATATACCAACCCTGTATGCTGTCATTTCTGTGCTCCTACCTATCCTCCACAGCCATACCTACACTCCTTCCCCAACATCTGACCCTCACCTATGGACACATAAGGCCATTCGGCTCCTAGGACACCATCTGCCATATACATAGCTGTCCATTACACTCACATGCCCACTGGACACATGAAACCCTTGTAATGTGCATCATAACATACTACTGTTATCCTCACCACTGTCTCTCAGGCGCACGGTCCTGATATGCACATAACTCCTGCATGGTCCAGCTACACGTGAGGAGGACGACCCCATTGTACACAAAACACTACCGGTCCCTCTATGTTTACCCCATTTACCTTTATCATGATGATGATGTTGCACACAGCACATTCCAGGAGTACTGTTCACACATAATGATTGGACAGGTACTGTTGTGTTAATGTACATTACATGCACAGAGTGATATATACAGCCAATGTACAACTATTTGCATGTACGACTGACACGTCTGTCCAAGGGAGTCTTGTGATCACATAGAGCAACACCACTACATAATACAGGTGTCGCTGGTGTTTCCCCTTTCATTTGTTTGTAATGCTTTGTTGCCACATGGTATGTCCCTGATACATCTCTATATATGTATGTACCTATATGCTGTACATAAACACTCACATGTACATCTGCATGATGGGATACATTCCTATAATGTTGAATGACTGCACTGTATGATATCCTCTGCTTACAGCCTCTTACACTCGATTAGCCTCTACATTGCGTAACCAATGCAATACTTGCATACTGGTAGCCAAACACGCTTACACCCGCTCGATCCCACACTTGCTAATGCACCGGCATTGGTGCTTGCATCTGTCACTTACACCCCTGGGTGTGAGCAACGACTACAATATTACCTTGTGATGCCTATTACATCATACTACATGACTCCAGTATCAGGATTGGCCACTCATTAGGCGACAGCATTGCGTTCGACTGTATGGAATCAGCGGCCTGTCCAGTGACACAATCATATTTGTGTGTACCTCATACAATGTGCTCCCACCTTGTGATGCCTATTACATTGGAATACATGAATACAGTATTGGAAACAGCTGCCTATTAGGCGACGGCATGGCGTTCAACTGTACAGAATCAGCGGCCTGTCCGGAGAATCATTCATATTCGTGTGTTCCTCTTAGGCATACCTTGTGATGCCTATCACATCGGACTACATGACTACAGTCATAGCCGGCCTTAGGCATAGGCCAACTAAGTGGCCGCCTAGGGCGCCACTTTAGTGGGGGTACTTTACCAGTATTTATTTGGTGCAGGTAGACCAGGATGGGGGCATTGGATGGTGTGGTGGTGGGTGCCATTGTGCCCTCTGCCTAGGGCACCAGTTGGCCTAAGGCCACTCCTGACTACAGTATCGGGAATGGCTGCCCATTAGGTGACCGCATGGCATTCGACTGTATGGAATTAGCGGTCTGTCTGGTGAATCATTCATAATTTTGTGTTCCTCTTACAATCTGCTCCCACCTTGTAATGCCTATCACATCGGACTACATGACCACAGTATCGGGAATGGCTGCCCATTAGTCAAAGGCATGGCATTTGACTGTATGGAATCATTGGCCTGTCCAGTGAATTAATCATATTTTTGTGTTCCGCATACACTCTGCTCCCATCTGGCTGATACATGGGAACCGAGACCCTGCATTACAAATGAGTAGTTGGGTTGTGGTAGCCACATCCATCGGACGGGTCATGCTACCACATACCTATTATAGGTTTGCCACCATCTCAATTGGCCAAGGTAAGACTTTAGGGTTACCACCTGTCCCACTTTGCGAGGGACAGTGCGAAAATAATCAAGACATAGCACATGTACAGATTACAGGACATTATTATATTCTACGTTTCATTAATAATTGCATGCAACAGTTATTTTATATATGACACTTCTATATGTTATGTGAAGTAGCATAAGCAATTCAAATGCAACTAGATTAAGCTTTTATTTGTGCAAATAAGTGTAATCCTGTACTATGCATGGCTGTAGGTATGTTTAGTCCTGGAATGTCTGACATTTCTATAGAACATGCCCCACTCTGGCCATTTGAAAAGGTGGCAACACTATAGGACCTGTATGTAGAGATGTCAGACTTTGCAAGGCAACACACCCACAGCCAGTAGAAAGGGATGTACTTCACTGTTTTGCCTAAATAAAAGGTTCCTCTTGTATCATTATAGTTGCTTATACTGTTACCTATAACATTTAGGTGTTTCAGAGGACATAATTGTTTTATGCTACTACTACAGACAATATAGGTAGTCTTTGCCCTAAATCACAGGACATTTGCCTTAATTACAGTTATTATGCAGGATACAACTGTCCACAGGGGAGTGTCCCTCACAAAGGTGGACAAGTGGTAACCCCAAACCTATTATTCTATCAACTTTCTAAGGTAGTCGGCGGAACATGTGCTTTCTCTCACTATCAGACCTCTCATACGAATGGGGAAGAATAAACACTGAATCAGGGACACTGCATAACGACCTCAGGGACACATTTAGAAGGTTGGTGCTATTAACCTGACACATTGACGGACACAGAGCACATATGTATTCATACACATTGTCTGAGGTGCATGCAGTTTATGACTCTTACATGTTGTCATTATTCATTTCATGTATTCCGCCACCTTTCCTCCTAATATCACTAGTTCTAGGATGGTTTAGTTGGGACTGGGTTAAGATTCTGATTTGTAATCACGGACGTCCCTGGTAATCAGGGACATTTCAATGATATGGTCCCTATGTATTCCTCCAATGGTTTACGGACTGTCCAGTAAATGTGCTCTTAAAGTTTAGGAGGTATGGACATCTGCTGTACCCACATCAGAATATTACTTACACCCATGGGGCAGGTCTAATACGTGTCTGCCAGCCAACATCTGCACACCTAGCCCCATAATCGCATATCCATAGTTCCCCCACGTGCCACTACTCTATAGCACTCATCCTTACTGTGGGCGCAGGTGGGCGCAGGTGGGATATGAACACACCCCTACACACTGCCCACTCTCCCAGTGTCGGGGCACATGTACGTTGTGTCAACCCATGTGTTATCAGGCTTGCACAACCTACTGTTCCGTGTACAGCTACATCCTGGTCATAATGGTGTTCCCTCATTGGTTGAAGGTACCAAATTTTTGGTGCCACGCAAGGGACATCACTGTCCATGTTTAAAGTGTAGACCTTGTAGATCTCTCCCACTGGTAGTTTCCTGCCGGTGGTCTGGAAAGCATTGTTGCATTTACCTTTATTATGTGTTTGTATGTCTCACCGGCCTAGCGGGGGGGGATGGTAAGTAGACATTTGTTGAGTGGACCTCCCACCAACATATGCCCAGTCTAAACATGTTACCCGTAACTACTGTAACATAACCAAGGTATATACATGTGTATATTTACTGTAACATATATATATATATATATATATATATATATATATATATATATATATATATTTACATTAATATATACAGACATATCTGCATATGTATTCATACATGCATATTCATATCTTGTTGTCATATATATATGTATGGATTCCATACACTAGATCGAAGGTTCACAACTTCGAAACAGAGTATGGAATGCACACTGCAGCGAAAGTGCACTTAATCGAAAGTGCACTTATGCGAAGTTCAGTACAATGAATGGGCGTTGTACTGAACTTCTGTGCAGTACTCACGGACCTTAGGGTTAGAGCACGGGTCATGGTAAGGGGATAGCCTGTAGGGCTATCCCCTTACCATGACCCGTGCCCTAACCCTAAGGTCCGTGATGACTGCAGCGCAGTGAAGGACATAACAATGTCCTCCACTATGGTGCGATAGTCACAAACCTTAGAGTTAGGGCATGGGTTAGGGTAAGGGGATAGCTTTACTAGCAATCCCCTTACCCTAACCCATGCCCTAACCTTAAGGTCTGTGAGTATCGCACCATAGTGGAGGACATAGCTTGTTTTTTGATGTCCTCCACTGTGCTGCGGTACTTTCGGTGAAGTGCACTTTTGCGGAAGTTCACATTCATTAAAGTGAATTTTCGCATAAGTGAGGCTTCCTATTACAAGTTCGAAGTTGTGAACTTTCGTTCTTGTAATAGGAATCCATGTATATATATATATATATATATATATATATATATATGTGTGTGTGTGTGTGTGTGTCTATATATATATATATATATATATATATATATATATATATATATATATATATATATATATATATATATATATAAAATGTACATCAGTGTGTCAATACATTCCCCGCTCATATGCACTTACACATGCTTAATGGTGTTTATAGGCTTCACCAGCATACTAGTGACTTATTCATTATAACACTGACACACTCCAGTTAACTTTTAGTCGGTATGTAGCACGTTATACAGCAGACAGATGTCGCTATATGTTCATGTACGGATTACCGATGTTAATTGGAATGTGATAGTGTGATTCGACCCATCCCCCTTCTGCACAGACTATTATTCCATGTACAGTCGATGTTTGTATGGGCACATTCCTATTATTTATGTCAACAAATGGAATGCATGTGTTAGAGAATTTGAACTTCAACATATATTGTTGTCTGCATGTGAGTGTGTATAAACCTATTACGACCTAGCTGACCTCCACAGGGCAGTCCATTAGAACTGACCCATCCAACCCTGGCACGCCTGGATCCATAATTGCATACTCATAGTTCTTCCACCCCACCCGTGTTAAATTTACATGCGTAACATCCATTATCCACTTGTTATCGCAGTCATGACACACCTTTACACATTTCCCTCTCCAGAGGTTTTGGGACCCTACACACATTCTGTCCCACCTCGTGTATTCACAGGGTCTCCAGCCATGTATATTTGCACATATGTGCCTTTCCTGGGGTTATGGAATACGGCCATTTGTGCTTTCCAATTTTTGGAGGTCCCAACATGGGACTACATTCTGTCTGTGTGTAAAGTAGGCCTAGCATTTCAACGATGTTACTCCCACTGGTAAATCCCTGCCTGTGGTATGAGTAGCGGTTCTCTGCTCACTCCTGGGCAGCTTTTTATGACATATGCTGAAAGCACTTTATAATACAAATATTGCTCTTGATTCCCTTCACATCCCTTGTGTATACTTTACTGTTACAACGTCCATTCTTTATATATATATATATATATATATATATATATATAGATATATATATAATTCTCATGTATGTAGATATATATCTATACACACACATGTATATGTGTGTGTGTGTGTGTGTGTGTGTGTGTGTGTGTGTGTGTGTGTGTGTGTGTGTGTGTGTGCGTGTGCGTGTATATATATTACATCTGTATATACAAACATACATTTCCTATGCTGGGAGCTGCTTACAACCGCGCAGGCGCACTTGCCTATGCTTACTGTGCATTACATATGTCTACTGTCGCTTATTTGTGCCTTATACATTATGATAATACCACTTTGATTGAAAGGATCTGGTTAATAGTCCCATGCAATACACATGTTCACCTTTACATGTTTAAATGTTGGCTTTACAGCAGAGCAACATTCATTCCACAAGGAAAATGATATGTGCTATTGTCATCCTTGAACCGTGAATGTCTTTTCGTTAGGCGGATGCTCTAACCACTACACTATTGGTGTTCTGCCTCATTTATATGTATACCCATGGTGCATAGTTACCCAAACACACACCTCATCACTTCACTTACACAGCAGGCATCCATTTACCTGTTGGGAAAAATGCACTACTACACGCGCCATTCCCTATTCCCTACTGCTCTGGACTTGTGCCGTATGTTGACTCACTCTGAGGATATTCAGACCTCCAAAGCCTATAGTCCTGGCACATATGTGTGTTTGATTGTCAGGGTGTTCATATGGTCTTCCGGGTTTAGGCTTGTCTGCCTGGGGACCAGGACTAAGTCAGACTTAGCAAGGGGAGATCGTTCGTTCCACTTTTAGGGTCCTACCTGTTGTTGGGGATGCAGAGATGTGCTCACCTATGGCCATCCTGATATATAACAGCACTATTACGGGGATTTCCTATATTGTGACCATGTTCATTCTTCATATCTACATATATATATATATATATATATATATATATATATATGTGTGTGTGTGTGTGTGTGTGTATTGGTCTGTACATACACATGCATATACACCTACATGCTCATTTACATTTCCCATACCATTGAATCACCGCCACCTACCATCGAGCATACACGCTTGCATACCTGCTTACGTCTCGGGTTGCCACCTTTTCATATGGCCAAAGCAGGGCATTTTCAGGACATACATCAGATTTTACAGGCTGACACATACCCACAGTCAATCCAAAGGTTAGAACTTTACTTATTTGCCTAAATGAACGCTTATTCATGTAGTGGTTTGTTTGCTTAATTTGTTTCTTGTAACTTTGAGCACTTTACATAAATAACTGTTTTATGCAACTGTTACATGAAATATGGGACATACTTCCTACAATCACAGGATATTTGCCATTGTATTATATTTGGTCTGGACACAACTGCCCAAAAAGGGACTGCCTCTCACAAGGTGGGGCAGGTGGTAACCCTACTTACGTCTGCTTTACAGCGTCTTAAGCACCCAATATCTGACTGACACTATGTGAATGTGTAAGGTATATATTCCTGATAATACATGTGGGGAGACGTGCTTCACGGTCAGGTGTTTAATCCCAGGTTGTAGGTTCTGCAGGACCGGCTGGAGGATGAGCAGTCTTGCGGACAACTACTGCTCATACAACTTGTGTCCAGATGTATACAGGACTGGACATCATGTCGTGACACCAAGTCTAATGTTTAGAACAGGTACATATCCCATGAGGGATATCCAAAAATTGTGGGGATCGATGACCATCTTTGCTTTACGGCTGTAAGGTAGGGTTATACATGCAAGGGATACATAGTTTGCAATCCTGAGACTGCCTAGGGTGAAACTGCCTACTAGATATGGGTAGTGGTCACTATGTGCAGATATGGCCGCACCTATCTAGCAGCCTAAGTATGGCTGGTTTTGGTGGATGTTCAAGTAAGGGGTGTGGTGTGCTGTGTAGGAGATGATGGGTATTCAATTATGTATCCAGGTGTGTTGGGGTTGGATGGCTCAATTTAGGCCAAACCATTATGTGGGTATGTGCTGTTAATGTTTCTGTACATGTGTATTGCACATTTTAATGTTCACATGTTTGTGGGATTGTATTGTGGATGTGTATATTTGTTCTTTGGTTATCTTCCTGATTCACCCACTGCTTCCTCGTAGACTTCCAGTTCACCTATTGTGCATCCAACCCAGTCTCCCCTTGGTGAATTATTACATTACCCATCACCCCCCACCCCCATATTCCACAAACAACATTCATCCCTTCTCTAGTTGATGGCCCATGGCACAGTCAACAGAGCACATTGCGTACCCTACATATCTCTGGGACCAATATGGTTGTGAATTCTACACTAACATTTCAGATCATCCACATGCTGTACTTCATGCATATAGGTACTCGCAAATACTTATCTTTCATGACATGGTAGGTGGACCTGGGTAATACCTATTCATCTATGGGCCGTCCTGACAAGGACAACTTGGACCACAAATGGGCAGATATTGGGCAAATGCTCTGATCATTGGTAGGGTTGCCACCCTTTCATATGACCTGGATGGGACATTTTTGTGGCACACATCTGAGTTTACAGGCCAACACATACCCATGGTCATTACAAAGGGTAGTACTTTAGTTTCATGCCTACATATAAGCTTTTATTGCTGTAGTGGTGTAGTTGCTTATTCTGTTTCATTTATTTGCTTATTCTGTTTCTTGTAACATATAGGTATTTTATATATAGACATACGTACTGTATGGGACTATTACATAACATATGGGACATAATTATGTCCTACTATCGCAGGACATTTCACATTTATTATGATTTTGGTATGGACACACCTGCCTAGAGGGGGACTGTCCCTCACAATGTAGGACAGGTGGTAACCCAAACTACTGGGCTAGGCTTGGCAATTGGCGGTGCACTAACACGATGCATTTTGCTTCCACTTGGTATAACTAGCGACACTACAATGGAATACGGGCACGGGGTTTTAAATATCTTTGTTCGACGGACGGGACTCAATATTCAGCTATGTGCCTTTGTGTTTACTTCTTATTTTGGTGTTTGCAATGATGCCTTATGTGCTTTGCATACATTTTAGTATCCATGGACACTGACAGGAGTGATTACTATTAGAGGCAGGCTGTACTAGTCAGCATTTTAGGTTGCGCGTATGCAGCCGACATGTTCATGCCTCCGTGCAGTGCTTGGACACGCCCCCTGCACTCTTACACGTTTCCTATGCAAGTGGCCATTACAGCAGCACACCTTCATTAATATGCATGTGGTGCTGCTGCGCCATCTCTACGCCACACGGTTGGCACAAGGCTAATGCCGTCCTTGCACTGAGCTTCATGAATCCTGGGGACTGTGTTTACTGCGACTTATAAAATTCAGTTTAAGACCAAGAACCTAAAGAATGCTACATCTATAAAAACAGTTTGAGCTGAATAGTTTGCCATTTATACTTCTTTCATAACCCTTTGGTTCCAGAGATATGAACATTTCTTTCAAATGTGAGGACATCATTTGTTTCTGTCAAAAGGCTTAGGTTCCGCTCATTGGAAGTTGCAGTGCATACCTCCTGAGCTCCAATGGATTGAATGAGTCAAAAATTAATTTGTGAAGTTGCTTGTGTTAAAATGTATCAACAGTGTTTCCTGCTGGACAGAAAAGAAATATACATGCACTATTGTAACTGTTTAAATGTATACATTGTAACAGCATATACTGGAAGACAAGAAGTTAATCTACCTGACTTTGAAAATTTTTTTCTTGGAATTAAATTACTTTATGGATTAAGCCATAACGATGTTATCCCACAGTTTTGAATGGAGCCAGAGAGACAATGTCTGTACTACAGAATAGTTAGTAGCTCCTGTATGAAGAGTGGAATGGTTTTATTGTTTTATGGCTTCCAGATGCTCTTGTGGTTGTGTATTATTGACCTGTAGGTGCTAAAACTCTGACAGCTTCTACTGATGGGGAATAGTGCAGGAAACAGAGTCAGATAACCAGATGTTTGTGATGTCATTCTGAAAGCCAGATATAATATTTGTATATTAGTAGGAGTTTGCTCTCAGTATTCTGCATTCTGTCTTCAATCTGACAACAAGGACTACTCACCCACCTTGCCTTGCTCTAGTCAGTAAATAGGAACAGTAATTCTTTTAGTCAATCAGGAATAGATAGTGAGACCAGCTAAATGCTGTTTTTCTGTATCTGTGTGAAACTTTCCATTGGTATCATTTTTAATATTTCCTTTGCTGAAAGTCTGGTGTTTACTGTAAATAGATATTTAGAATTGTCATGTTCTTTTATCATTATTTATTAAATATATTTAAACTTTGTATTGTGGCTGGTCCTTTCAGAAAAATATTTAAGTTTTGAGAGTATTTGCATATATTTTTTAGTGATAACTGTGGCCACTCCTGAAGCCTGCTGTTTGGTCAACATTACCATTTGTATTAATATTAGTTACACTCTGTATAATTGGATACCCTTTTAAGAACCTTATAGTAACTGACTGTAGCAGTGAAACTACCTTATAATCTGAACAGAAGGTAGAATAGCTAGTAAATCTGTGCCAGCCTTTCCCAGGGGTGTGTGTGTGTGTGTGTGTGTGTGTGTGTGTGTGTGTGTGTGTGTGTGTGTG
Source organism: Protopterus annectens (assembly GCF_019279795.1). Lineage (NCBI taxonomy): Eukaryota > Metazoa > Chordata > Ceratodontiformes > Protopteridae > Protopterus > Protopterus annectens. Next base: position 1,383,288,893 of record NC_056745.1, read on the forward strand.
TAAAAATTAAATCTCAAAGTCTGTGTATGTGTCTTCTACTTGGAGCAGGAACATGATGCACTGGTTTCACAGAGAGGGCACTGGATGACTTGGCTTGGACACTTGTCTGAGGACTTAATACTACAACTGTGCCAGTGGGGAGTCTTATTGGGGGCCCAGAGCGAGACAGAGAGAAAGGTCCAGACCCCGGGCTGACTATGTTCCCTTTGTGCTCTTAAGGGAAATTTTGCTTGATGCACTTAGGCCTCCATCTGGAACTACTGAGTATAGCCATTTGTATTCCAAGTAAACATCCCTCTCCAGTGTCAGTGGTGAAGATTTAGGCTTCTTGATTACTGGCCCAGATCAGGGACATCACAATCTCCAATAAATCTATAAACCTATAAAGAAATCATGTAATTCACACATTGACCCCCCACCTCCCCCTCCCCTACAACCCATTTACCTTTGGATAAATAAGTCTGCAAGCAAACTACATTTGCCAAAAGACTTCAACAAAACAAACAAACCAAACAGTTGACATCATGAAAAGTACATCATGAACAGTTTATTAAGCAAATCAAATAATACATTACAGTAGATACATATGAACATAAGTGTACATCAGAGTTACAACCAAAAACAGAATCATCATTTCGCTGGCTGCATGGAAATGCTCACCTTATGTTGTCAATATAAGCAGTGTTCCTACATCAGTACTAGGCTAATTGCCCTTGGAAGCCATTTTTTAAGCCTAGCCAATTATCCCTTGTGAGACTCAAACCCGACACCTTGTGTTTGTAAGGCAAACACCTTAACCATTAGGCCACCCTCCCATTCCACCAATCACTCTGTAACACCCACAACGTTCAGAAGGCTTGTACCACCACTTACTTCTAAATGGCTAAGCCTCAAAAAGGGGGGGACAGAAGAGAGGTTCAACTGAGTCCCTCTTACTCCACCCCTTTTACTCCATCCATCAGCCTGCCATAACAGGCTTCCCCCTTTCTCTTTATTGCTCCTTAACTAAATCCTTCAAAAATAATGAAAAAGTGAACATTGACCAAATCTAAACCTGTATCACACTAGTGAACTTCATCCATTCAATACTATGAAGTATCCCTATCATCAAAATATCTATGCCCAATGACATACAAGATAAACGTCTTTAACACCCTTGTCACTCTGTGATTAACAAACTGTATAGCTTGCTCCCACCCAATAAATATACTGCATGCCTCTACACCAACCTAGGAACAATCTTTGACCAAACTATTACAATTCTTGGAAATCTCTGCCTTATTTCTAACAAATCAATAGCCATCCTACCTAACAATGTTCTGTTAGGCAAGCAACCAAAATCATTACCTCCTAAATGAACAATCAAAATGCAGGGTAAATCTAATGATGCCTATATCTCTTCAAATTTGTCAAGGAAATTGTATCACCTGAGACCTTGGAAACCATGTCAAGACACCTTTCATCTGTCATGGTCAATACCAGCATATATCTACCTGTTCAGATTAAAGGTCTCTTCATCATCCAGAAAATAGAAGAGTGACCTGAAAAGACAATATTTCTACCTGGAAAATAAAAACAATAGCTACCCAAATGACTAATACTCATATCTAATGTACGATAAAAAACCTTTAGATGACTACCTCCTGGCCCCACATATCAACTCTACTGATTTCTCCCCTTCTGCCATATTAGATGCAGATGCTCTTCTTATCCTAAATGAATGCACAAAAAGTCTGTCACCAACATTCCCTGACTCTGCAATGTAGCCGTAATCATCAGTACAAACTGCACTACCACTATAATCCTGCAATCATTCAAATGAAAAAAAAAACTCATCCAACATAACATCACAGACTCTCTGCAACTGTCTAGCCCATGTTACTGGAAATAATAACTGTTTTACATTACAATGCAACAAAACCTGTTTCCCCTTCCCTGCCTGATACATTTTTGACTGCCATGACCATATTACTACCAATACATCAATAATACAAATATCTCTCCAAAGCAGCATTCCCAACACTTTCCCAACCATAAAATCCCCCATATACATAATCAATGCCAGTGAAGCAAAAACAGTGCAATCTATATGACTAGTCCCCAAGTCATGCAAACCTATGAACAAAACCCAAAGAAATTGCTTACTCAATGGAAAACAATTGTCCACTCTTAGACCATTAACTCTCTCCCACTCCTTAATCATCCTACTCATCATCCATGCTTTCATAAAGTCATTCAACCCTGATGAGCTAAATTTCACAAACACTTAGCAATAAACTGTCATAGTAGGCATAGACACACAAAACACCATCAGGTGCATACTGGAGAGCAATTCACTGAACCCAGATCATGCAGCGGGCTGCACTCCCCATACCCCCACTAATTATATATACCAACTTCAGGATTGCACTACACTGAGGAAAGGGCAACTTTCCTTATGCTCACCATAATGCAATCCTAATAAGAACTACGTGCTGTTTTGTTTCTATGGGCAAATTATGATATTTGCCCTTTCCCCACTGTAGTGCAATCTTGGAGTCTGCATACATAATTAGTGGGGGGTTGTGAGCAGAGTTCGGTGAATAGCCCTCCAATATGTACCTAGTAGTGTTTTGTATGTCTGGGCTGACTATGACAGTTTGATGGGATGATTTTCATTGATATGCTTATATAAGGAAACAGACATTCAATGTTAAGTGTTCGTGTAATAGCTGTTTGATTAACGTTTTGTTTGATGGGTAAACATAGACCCACAAAAAGTCATATAAATAATAGACTGCCTTCGCACTGCAAACTCTCTTCTGCCAAATCCACTGCAGCACTATACTAGATTTTTTTAAATGTATCACAAATAACTGGACACCCCACTGGCATGGTTTTATCAAAGTAATAGATTTCACTTACACACATACCAAGCTATGGACAGTCCTCAACCCTTATTGGCAAAAGCTGATTCAATATCCAGCTGTACCAACTAAGGATCCTGAAAAATCCTAATAAGATACACTGCATCAACTATGGAGGCATACTGCGCTTGGGTGTCCAGTCTAGCAATAAATTAATTCACAAAATCTCCTTGGGGTATGATACATGATGAATAAGCCTAATCTCTCCTGGCTACTTCTTAGGCAACCTCAAAGGGGCCTAAAGCTCTACCAGATTCTACTTTCTTAGCCAACAACTTCTGCACAATCTCTTCCCTCTCCTTCACAGATTTCAGACTGTGGCATAGCAGCTGTCCTACCCCAACCCCAGACTTAAAAGAAATCCCCTTATGAATCCTTTTATCGATTTGTTAGCTGCTTCAGTATTGGGATAATCTCCGAAGTGGGCAGCAAACACCAATAGGTTAATGGGTGAGTGACAAAACCTGTCTCTCGCTCTCCCGTTGAAAAGGCATTGCTCCTCTTTGCCCACAAAAATTACATCTGCCTCTGAGAATGGGCTGCCATGCACTAAAATGCTTGACCCCATCCTGTGACATTGATGAAACCTGTCCAATTCCTTCTTCCTTATGCCATCACTTAATTGCTGCATGATTACCTCCACAAACTGAAAATACATGACAAACCCTCCAAGAGTATCTACCAGCATAAACATCCAGAAATTCCCTAAACTAGCCCCAACTTCTCTCAACTGTCTACCTTATCACCTTGCATTGTCCAACATAGTTGCCAACCAAATGTCAGCATGCCTTACTTCACACAACATCATCTTAGCCACTGCATTTCATTTTCAAAAATGATGGTCATACCACAATCAAGCATTACCAGCTTGCAGCCGCTGTGCCTCTTGAATCATAAGAAAATATGTCAACAGTGGCAAGGTCTGTGACATATCTTCTTCTGAAACCAACAGCCTGTAATAAACAAAACCCAGGACCCAATTTCTCCATGTTCATGCCTAGAACATACCCAGCCTCCTTCTCCTCACAGCAACAAAGTTGGCTACCAAATCCTTATTTCCTGAACTTTTCCATTCACCAACCTCTACATGCCTTCTGCATCACTTAGATGAAGTACATCAATAAACTCTCCCTTCCATGTATTTTCCTTCATTGTTGTGATATATCAGGTGTAACAAACATCCCAACCTTACTGCCAAAAAAACAAAAGTTGAGTCACCAGACAATTTCCTGTCTGTGGTCTCATGCCCAAAACTCCAGGTACAGCTACCTGCCCTGAATCCTGATCCACCCATCCACTAGCTGGCTGTAAACTGCCAAAACCTACTCCAGCTCCCATACCTTCTGCACATGATTGAGCCCTCACTTCCTAAACCTGCTCCTCAAAACTCAACAACTCTTGCAACCTAACCCACTCTCATTCACCCAGCACTCATAAACAAATTTGCTATCCTATCAACTTCTGACTCACCTGATACTAAATCATAACCAACATGACCACTTAAACTCTTATCTGTTGATGGTTGGGATTCTAGCCATCAAACCTCCACTGGACCCCTCTCCTAGTTGCTCCTGCTATCTTTCTTAGTCTCTTCTCAGCAGTATTGACACTCTAGTCTTTCAGCATCTTGCTTCCTTTCCTATCCCTCATTTGCTGCACTGTGGACAGCTGCCCTTGTGACTACATTGGCATCTCTGCCTTTTGCGAATGCACTGGCTTCTCTGCCTTTTGTGGCACTGGCATCTTGGCATCTCTAAGCAGTTCCTCGACCTGGAACCCAATCCATGCCCAGTACTTGCTCAGGGATTGCACTTCAACAAATGGTAAGATAAACAAATAAAAGCAAACAAAATTAATCAGCTTCCTTAGACCTTTAATGCTTCCCAAATTTCACCTACCCAAAAGTTCCTCCTTTTTCTTTCTTGCTGCCCTTTTTGTTAAAGATCTAAATAAAATGAAGCATATCAATGTCCCTTAGCATGCATTGCCTAGACACCTGGGAATACTTACTTCCTAAAGTCACCTCCTAGCTATCAAGATAACTATCTCCTTACATGATTTGCTTCTGTCTATATGTGTATATATGTATATCTGTACACACACACACACACACACACACACACACACACACACATATATATATATATATATATATATATATATATATATATATATATATATATATATATATATATATATATATATATATATGGGTCTACGTCGAACCACTAAAATTACATTTCTTCGAATTTCACTTACCTGACTCCACTTCTCTGAAATGTCATTAAACTGAAAGCATGGACTGCTGAAATCCCTTCCCTGTGAAATGAACCACTCTGCACAAGAAACTGAATAATTCCAAAAATGCAGAGGTTCCCACTGAAAATCCAGGACATATTCTAACATTATTTCTCCTTCATCTTTGTGAGTTGCTAAAGTACTTTGCATTACCCATTTTTATTATTTTATTTGACCTTTGTAATTTCACTGACAGTTAAACCCATACTTCTAACAACCTCATTAACTACCACTGCAACTCATATAAGTGAGCACGGGTCTATATTAGAACATCGACTTTTTAAAATGTCGAACGTTCTAATATCGACCCCTATTCAGCGAATGCTGACAACATCGAACATGCAGAACAGAGAATTTTTTTCCCAAGGGAAAAAATTTGCTGTTCCGACACACATACGCACAACACAAACACACCAAACAGCAATCCACACACATACACCTAAAATCCTACATCTAATCCTAAACTAAACTGTGCACACACCACTAGCTATCCACTTACCTTAACGCAAACTCTAACCCTAAGGTCCGTCACTATCGCACACTCACCTCACCCAGGCCCTAACCCTAACTCACCTACCCCGTGCCCTAACCCTCAAGTCCACACAATCGCACACTTACCTGATCCTGACCTGTAACTTTCCACCACAGTGCTGAACATAGTGAAGCCACAGGAACGGCCAACTGAATTCCTTCCCTAGGAAGAAATTCAGTGTTCCGCAGCTTTGCTATTTTCAGCGTTCACTGAATAGGGGTCGATATTAGAACATTCGAAGTTGTGAAACTTCAATGTTCTAATATAGACCCGTGAGCACAACACAACTAAGAAAGCAAATTTTGGTCACCCAGCAAACCATGTTGCCTAAAGGACCACCACCATATTCATAATATCCTTTTTCATAATGTCATAGAATCATATTCATGTTCATTTTATAATATCATAGCCATATCATATCATCATATTCATATATCATATCATCATATTCATATCATATCATATCCATGTTATAATATCATATCATCATATTCATATCATATCATCATATTAACACATTCATTTCACATTATATTATATCATATCATATCATATCATATTGTATCATAATCATATCATATCATACTAGTTTAATGACCCACTGAAGAAGATGGGCACATGATATGGATGATCAGCTGGGACAGTATGATGGCCCACTGAAGAAAATGGACACCTGGTATGGACTGTGATGATGTGAAGTATTGCCAGCTATGCCAGGAGAAGTCTAAGAGCAGTCTGCTTTTGGAACCTGGCAAAGAAGGACTCTTCACCTACTTCATCTTGCATTGCTTTAATAAGTGAACCAGGGAATAGAAATTCTTTAGATCAGTCAGGAAAATATAGTAAGATTAGTTAAGTACTGTTTTTCTCTATCTTTGTGAATGTATTCACTTCTGTTATTTTAATATTTCCTGTGCTGAAACTCTGGTGTTTATTGTAAATAGATATTTAGTATTTTCATCTTTTTTTATTAATAGTAAGATGTTTAGTATTAACTTTCGTGATATATATATATATATATATATATATATATATATATACAGATAGATATGCAATATCCATGTCTTTCTCTCTGTGCGTGTACATATGTATATGTGTGTGTGTGTGTGTGTGTATGTATGTATATATATATATATATATATATATATATATATATATATATATATATAGATATATACATATATATATATATATATACATACATACATACACACACACAAAAAGACACATAGACATACACATGTAATATCTATCTATATATATATATATATATATCCACATGGGTGTGTTTTATTTCATCTAAAATGCATCTCATTGAAAACACAAATGACTGAATCAAATTTGACTGAAAAATGTCTTAAGGCTATAGAAGATTACTTCAGGTGTGGTTTTCAATGACAGGAATTACAATGCAAATTAGTGTTGATTGGCATTTGTATCTTGGTGATACCAGTTCTTGTGCTGTACATCCATTTCTAGAAATTTGTGTTGTGTATACACACTGATTCAATGTATGTTGACCATTTACTTTTCTGCACAGTGCAGTGACTGTAGAGTTATTATATTTAAATATGATACCTCTCATCAACTCATGATGGGTGCAGAGAGGCTTACTCCCTGCAAAAAAATATTTTTGAGATGTCTTTACCTGTATTTGAAATGTTCCTTTTAACAAGCCACTAACATTTAATATAGGTTTTATCTGTGTGTGTGAGTATGTGTATGTGTCAGTGTCTGTTATATAACATTTATAAAACATATTTATACAAAACTGTATTAACCTGAGAAAACTTCCTGAGAAAACACCTTCACAAATCTATTCATTTTAAAATATTATATTCCACAAAAATATGTGTATAGATTCAATAAAGCCTACATGGTGTGCTTAAACCATATGCACATTGTGTAGTGACACCCACATGATAGTGTGCTGTTGTGTATTCATTAAGCTGCTCTATATGCCATGTAGAGCCACCAAGCATGATAACCATTGTGACATGCTAACTGCAGCATAAGCAGCTGAATTGTATGCTAATCAATCAATCCAAGACAGAGGAGTTAGTCAACAAGGTATACAGCAATCGTGTAGACTCAGTGCAGGTTTTGCCTGCACTTTCCAAAACCTATTGGAACACAGCCACAACACAATATTAGGGGTGGCTGTTGCTCTTATTCATATGCATGTGCAACAGGGCTAAGTCTATGCTGCTGCTGCCAATAGGCCTTGGCCAAGAAGGATAAGGGTGTTTATACCCCGTTTAACTTTTCTTGGTCTGCATGAGGTGGAAATTGTAGAACGCTACAGGGTGGATAGTGACACATTACAGGAACTCTGCAACCTCTGGCTGAATGTCATCCTCAGTGTCAGATTCAATTCTGACATCAGATGGTAAGAGTCTTATACTACCACTGTCAGGATCATGTGTGATAATAAGCAACAGACACAGGAAAAAAATTAATACCTACACTACAATTTAATATATGATAACAAACTTACACTGGTGCCAATATTACAGATGGTCAACAATACACACAAATGTGTGGCATCCACCTTGCACATATGGATAAATGCATATTTCTGACACATGATCATCAATATTCAAATAAAAATATTTGGCTTACCATGTGCAGCTGACTCCACACTTGCTATGGTGGGTGTATAATTTTATCAATAGGTTCATCCAAAAAAATAAAAACAACAGGAACTATTACAGAATATTTTACTATACAAGAAAATGGTATAAACTGACATATGTAAGCTTATCTGGAAGATCCTCCTGGCACATACTTGTCCTCCTCGGAACATCATCACCAACATCAATCACATGTTGTGCACTTTCCACTGAGCTCTTTGGATCTCTGACAGTGGGCAGGAACACTTCATTTGTTGTCACTGGTTGCTCTCCCCCATAGCCAGCTGTTCAAGGGCAAATGCAGCTGCTCTCCTTCGGGCTGATGAAATCATATCAGTGGCCCTATGAAGCACCTGATCAAAAGTCCAACTGTGACCCCCTCCAGCATTTACATCATTGACTGTTTCCAAATCAGAATTTTGTCAGCCATATCCATGTCTTTTCTCAAGCAGAAAGGCACTGTGGATCCTGAATGTTTGCAAGATTACATCGTTTTCTGAGTCACTAAAAGAAGATTTATGTGGATTAGTATGACTGTGTGCCATACTCCTATGGGGCATAAAAAAGTGAAGATTGCAACATGTAAATATCACATAAAATTAAATTCTTGCTTATGTACAGGTATATATTTTCAACATTAACCACTGGAAACACATAGCTCAGTTATTAAAATTTAAGGTTATGTATTTGTACCATATCACACTCACACGCAAATGAATTTGCCCGATCCCAAACAAGGAATAACAATGGAGTAATGTCTTGTTTATCACATAATGAACTGGATAACTACATAACTTCAAGGGAAAACCACTTGAAAACAACTTTTGTTGTGGCAACACACAAATGGTACTGGGCTCCCTCACCCCCAAACAACTGGCAGTGCCATTTTGTACAAACCAAAGAATAACATATTGCTTCCCAAAAATATATCACAAAATGTATGCACATTTGGATCAGCAAAGTGAATTTTATATGCTTGCCAGTCACCTCTCCCTGTGGCAAGCACTCCTGTAAAGGTGCCTATCTTAGAAGTCTAACACACCTGTGCCATTGGCAATATAGGACATTAACCATTTCACTAAAACAACATAAAATAGTGTAAGATAAAAATGCCTATGCTAACACTGAATTTATAAGAAGTGCATACATACAAAAGTTCCATTTTCTAAGGCATATATTTAAAATATTTTCCTTATAACGTGAAGAAGTGTAACATGTACATGAAAAATGCAGTCATACCTATCAACATCAGAAGGCTTCTGTGCAGATAAATCCAAAGTAATAGCACCTTCTTCTGTGTTCTGCACATACATAACTCTCCTTACCTTCACGTTTCCTAACTACATGGTTACCTTTTTATAGTGTGAATTCAGGCCTCTGAACATGGTGAAGATGCAAATGAGGTGTGAACTCATTAGAACTGCTGAATGACAAATGTTTAGGTTTGTGTAGCAGTTGTAAACATAGTATAGGCACTACCTCAGTGTTAGTTGCTAGAGGATTGCAACTGTGAATGATTAGTGATAGTGAGAAGGAAGACATAACAGCAGTTCAGACTACCTTACCTGCAGTGTGTGTGTCACCCAGCATACATTTACAAAGTGTAGAAGTAACTGTAACAAGTTTTTAAATGGAAGTGAACGGCATACATTTCTAATTTTTGTTTACTAATAGTCAAACTTTCCAACCTTTGCTGATAATGATTTGTGTTTTACAGTCATGTAATTTTATCATACATTTTAATGACAATGATACAACATGTCGTAGAGACTGCATGTCAGAGAATACAGAACAGATAAGGGAATAATGAACACAATACAGAGAGAAGACAGAGCTGCATTTGTGCAAACAATATTCATAACTGTTTTCATGATCAGTCATTGCATTAAATATGTAAGCAGCACGTGTACAGGCAAGTGAGAGTGTACAACTGTATATGTCTTCTTAATGCTGTGGAGGAAATGGGACTTGCTTGTATGCACAAAGATTTGCATTCCTACTGCAAAGCTGTTTTTGTGGCATAGACAGATAAGACACTCTATGTGTGTTTTGTAGTTTCATTAGCCTGTTCAAATTCAGACTTGTGTAAAATGTGTAAGGTGTATTAAAAAGTATTTATAATGTTATTTTTGTTTCCTTTTATATTTTTTATTTATTTTTTTTTTAATATTACTATTTGAGTGTTGCATGGCTTAGCGTAAATATGATGAAACTGCAAACTAATTTAAAATTTATGGAAGTTGTTTCTATGATCAAGACAGCATAAATTAAAGCTGTGAGTTAAGGGTGTGTGTGTGTGTGTGTGTGTGTGGGGCCTCTCTGTTAAACATGTTGAACTACACTATCCATAGTATATGTAGCTCAAGGTTTTAATCTCACATCTCTCTTTTACTGATAAAAAGTAATAAACACTTTCTACAACAAAAATTCATGTTAGGAGCTGATAATGTTGTTTGTGCGTTGCTCACTTCCAGCAAACATGATGTAATGGCCCAGACAACAAGCATACATTGTCAGTTTCAAAAAGGATACACTGTCGCATCTTTTGCCATTCCATCGTGCAAACATGCTAAGCGGCATTGTGTGAAAGTCAGTAATGTTCCACAGCACCTGCAGGTCCAGAACACAAGGGAGCCCGCAGGATTTTTTGCAGGGGGGTGCAAACCTAGAGCCCCACCCACATAGCTCGCCCCGCCCCCTGCCAACACAGCCCCGCCCAAGTCCACCCACCCCAAGCCCCGCCCACACAGCCATTCCAGTGTCCCATTACTTGGCTATTTCTCCCCATTTACTGTAGACACTGTTCAAATCTGTGTGCATACTGTTTTATGCTTTAGTTCTACAATGATTACAGGCAGTTGGATTTAATTTACAACTTTTATTTCAAACATTATAGCCCAAACACTGAGGCATTTACTAAACCTAAATAAAGCAATAGTCTTACAATGAAAACAGACTTGGCATTAAAGCTTCTCTACTTTTGAAACTCACATTCAATGAAACAGCATTGAAACCCACATTCAAAGAAAATGCATCTGGCCAGTGGCAGGTTATTTACCTTTGAACTGTTTTCAAGCAATAGGCTCCTTGCACACCGTTAGGGCCATGCAAAAGTTATTTGATTTACCTGATTGCATTAATTATAATATATAATTGAATTATATCCCTTGTATTATACAGCAGCACTTGTTTGAGTGACTCTGCTGAAGTAAAAGTAATCTGAATAATTCCACATTAAAGATATCTGAAACTAATGAAGATGTTGTTGCTAGAAAACAACTGTATATTTCAGTGTTTCATCTACAAATTCAGTGCCTGTTTCCGTTAAAGAATAAATTGCCTATGTTAAATTAAAAAAATGGTAAGCGGGTATATTGCAATAGAAAATGGATGATAAGCTGAAAAACAGGTTCATAGTTATTAGGCATCTCATCCAAAGGAGGACATCCTGAGGACTGCAGCATACAAATGTATATGCTGTAGGAATAGAACCTTAAGCCTTTACATTAAGATGCAAGTATTCTACTTGTGGTGCTACTAACATAGCTTTAAAACTTTATACCACAATACAGATACCATTTGCTAAACAAAACAGTTGCACATTGTAAATAGACTTGGCATGAGCAGCAGTGAACTTAGCTTCCCTTAAAACTCACAGTTCCTTGAAAATGCACTTGAAAATTCCACCTGTTAACTCTAACTTGGGCATTTCACTTTCTCACAAACATACCACACCCCTCAAGGCCTCAACCTTAGTGCAAGAAATATGGACAAAGCCTAAAATAAATAGGGACAGATTATAAATATGGCTCTCAGAAACTTAGAAAATTGCAAGAGTAACAGGATTTGTGTTAGTATGCATTTTCTAAATGACATGACATCTAAAACTGAAATGTCTCATTTAGCAACTTCAATCCTTTTAGGAGGAATATGGGGCAAAAATCTGGACAGCTGAGGGGTATGCTACCTCCCTCTTATACACACACCAAATAATTCTGGTCAGACAAATTAGTTCTGGGAAGGTTGCACTGAACGGCACCGTGCTTGAGCTGAAGTGGGTGAAATCCTGGTAGCCAGTGATAACTGATCTGCAGCTCAGCAATGTGGAGCATTAAAGCATTTTTAGCAGAGCATTGTTTCATCACTACCTATTGTGTTTGCACATAAGCTGTAGTTATTTTAAACATTTGCCTTTTTTGATTACTACAGAGTACATTTACCCACCAGAGCTATTGTGTTTTGACTTCAGTGTGGAGCTGGTTGTTGCAGGGCTTGGCTTTTAAGTAAGGTAGCTATGCTTATTTACCATATACCATTAAAGCCACCCTGACCCAACTACAAGTGTACTAACACACAGACACTGCTATAAGACACTGGTATGCAATAAAATGTAATGAGCTTCTGAAAATACTGTAATCCTGTCCTTTTATTACAATGAATATAAAATACTTCGAAATAAGGTAAAAAAGCTCATAATCTTGAACCAACAAAACTACTTTCCCACACTTCAAAAACAATAATAAAATCAAACCCTCAGAAATTTTGGAAAGGTATCTCTACTCTACTTAACCCCAGCAAACCAGATACCCCTACCCCAGACCCAAACGCTCCTGACCAAGACTTGGCTACCCAATTTAACTCTTTTCATTTAATCCATTTCCAAATTAACGTCATCTTTCTTTAACACCACTACATTCTCCAAAACTCCCTTACCATCCCCAACCATCTCTCTACCCCACTCTGCTACTACTTCCTCATTCCCATCTACTAACTCCCATCCCTCCACTCCTCCTACTCCTACTACTTCATCAGCTTCATCTGCCCCTAATTCTCCCTCTTCACACTCCTTTTTTCTCATTTAAACCTATACCCACTTCTACTATAAAGAAATTCCTTATGAAATTGAAGCCATGCACCAATGCTCCTGATAACATCCCTTCTTACTTTCTTAGCAAAGCTGCTGAAGCAATCGCTACCCTATTAGCATTTTAATCAACCGCTCTATCCAAGAATGTATAGTACCCCAAGTCTGGAAAAGGGCCTTTATCATACCTCTACATAAAAGGTGGCAACAACAACGTTACTAATTTCCGCCCCATAGGTATTCTGTCCCCCATCTCTAAACTCCTAGAAAAGTGTATCCAACTACAACTCCTTCCACATCTCTTAGATAATCACCTACTAACTCCCACACATGGATTCAGACCACATCATAGCTCTATGACCGCCCTCCTCTCCTTCCTTGAAACTAAATAAAGCCCGCGACTCTGGCCAAATTGTTTCTACCCTACTACTCGACCTCTCTAAGGCCTTTGACACTCTCTCACAGCCTGCTACTAACTAAACTTTCTAAACTTAACCTATCTCCCTCCTCCTTGAACTGGTTCTCCAGCTACTTATCTAACAGATCTCAAGCAGTCAAATGGAAAAAGGCCACCTCCTCATTTCTAAATACTCCTACTGGGGTACCCCAGGGCTCTATACAGAGTCCCCTTCTCTTCAATATATTTATAAATGATTTCCGCAACTCTATCCCATTCTCAGACATCATCCAATATGCCGATGATTCTGCTATTATCTGCACTGCCACCTCTATCCCCTCACTCCTAAAACTGACTCAAGATGCTTTTACAACAACTGAGCAATGGATGAAAAGGAATCACCTAGCACTCAATGCCTCTAAAACCAAATTAATGTTATTCACCCCCTCTAAGGCAACTTCTTTCAATATAAACACATTCCACATCTCTAGACAAAATAATCTACCCCTGGAACTGGTGTCGAGACCAAGTTACTTGGGGTCCAAATTGATAACTAGCTCAAATTCAACTCCCACCTACAGTTAAATATCAAGAAAATCCATCAAAAACTTGGTATGCTTTACCGACAAAATCATTACCTTACACCTGCTACCAAAATCACCCTCTACCTCATTTCTTATCCCCTCCCTTCTCTATGGAGCTCCACTCCTAACTAATCTACAGACCTCTCTAAAAACACAACTTTCCTCTTGCTACAACAAAATTGCCAAGTTCGCTACCAACCACAAGTCCTCCACCCACCACTGTTCCTCTCTCCAAAAACTAAAATGGCTAGAGCTACCCAGTTCTCACATATACTCAACTAAATCTTGCACATAAGCTCATTTTCAACCCCTCCCTTTGTCCCTCCCTTTCATCAGCCTTTAAAATGCACCTTCCTGCTAGAGTATTAAGGTCCAACAATCAAAATCTATTAGAAGTATATAAACCAACTCGTCCCCCATGCAAAAATCTTCTGTCTTATGGCCTTGCATGCCTTTGGAACTCCCTACCACCTTCCATTCGCACCACCCCCAACCATTTTATATTTAAAAGATCTCTTCACTCACATCTAGTATCCCAGTGGGAATGCTCTTGCTCCCACCCCACATTAACACTTGCAAACTCCATCTTCCTTCTTCCTCTGTTTCCTCCTGCAACTTTCCTAATTACCCACCCTAACTCATACATATTATTCCTACAATTATCAGAAAGAATATACTAGGCCACACTTCCCAAGTATTGCTTCCCTAATACGTTATTGCTTCTCAGTACTTTTGTGCATTGCTTCCTAATATGTTATTATTCCTCAATATTGTCATGAAATGCTTCCAAATATGTTATTTCTCAGTGCTTTTGTGCTAAATTTCCCTTTAGTCTGTATTACCCATTAATTTCATCACTAGATTGTACTCGCTCTAGTTTTTGTTGTATTATTTGCAAATTGTTATTTCTTGTATGATTAACTTCTGTGTAATTCTATAATTTGTATATCTATTAATAACCTACTTAGTTTTGGAGCTTTTCTCCCCAGGACTCCATTGAAAACGGGTTCATTTGGCCCAATGGACTATCCTGGCAAACCAACTGCAAATAAAATAAATAAAATACTGTCATATGCATTTCAATACCCAAGGCTTATACATTATCTAGTCATGTAAATATTCTCTGCATGGCAACAACGAAAAGGCTTTCAATGCTGGTAATTCTTTAACAATATACTTACTAAAGCTTACTTGCATCTTACAATATCCGACAAGCTTACTAAAGCTTACTTGCATCTTACAATCTCCGACAAACTTACCTGATGTTCATTAAACCATGGCTACTTAAACAGAGAAACAGGGCACTGTGACAGCATACAGTTCCAGAATAAGAAGCATAAATCAACAGTACAAAACCAGAACATTTTGCAAAATCAAGGACAGATGAAAAGCCACGGTCGTATTTGTGATCTACTTTGGATGGGGGAATACTCTGCACACTTACACTGCATAACTGCTCCTTGCCTTCCATGGACACATCCAGAGCCACTACAATGGGGAGTGGGGTGCAATAAGTATGTCACAATATGAAATGTCTCTGGCTGACAGTGATGGATCTGACACTCATACCTCTCAACTTCAGAGCAAGAAATCTGGACAAAGCCATACACAGAACTAGAAGTGCGACACAAGCCCAAAAATAAGGCCAATTTTTAAATATTGCTCTTATAACTTAAATAGAACAGGTAGATCTTGCATTAGTACAAATTTTCTGAAGGGTATGAAATCTGAAACTCAAATGTCTGCCATTATTTTCTAACTTCAATCTTTAATGACTTGCCACTAATTTGCCAGAAAACCACAATTTTATGAAAACGGACCAAAATGTGATGCAAAATACCTGTCAAAAAGGGACACCTTTTTAATATTAACAGTTAACTTGAAGCAGCCAACAAAATAAGAGCATCCACATGCATTTCTGAAATAAAGGAAATCTATAAGTGATCATTACAGTTATATATAATTGTAAACCCTCCACATTTTCTTCCAAAATTGCCATTTTGGAGGAGGGATTATTAGGGGAGAGCAACATTTTGAGCCAGAATTGGGGACAATTGAGATGTTTGGATATTCCTAATCTACAAAGTGATTTGCACGTACCTCTCAACCTCTTAATGCAGGAAATCTGAACAAGGCCAAATATATTGGGGAACATACAAACACTACTAAAAATTGCTCTTGTATAAACGTAAAGACAGTCTTGCATTAGCATGCATTTTTCTGAAGGTTATGACATCTGAAACTCAATGTCTGTCATTTAATGGCTTCATTCCTAAATGATTTGCTAGAAAGTCACAAATTTGAGGAACAAACCAAAATAAGCAGCAAATATCTATTCATTCTGCAAAGATATGGACAACTGAGAGGTATAGTTCAACCGGGCTGTCTGAGCTTGCTACCCCACTCACAAAATCATGGTCAAATGGAGCCTCCCCCCTGCAGCCATTCCAATGTCCCATTCCTTGGTTATTTTGCCCCATTTATCATAAACACTAATGTGCATACTGCTTTACTTCTGCGATGATTTAGGATTTCATTTGAAAGTTTTATTTTGCATTTTACAGCACAAACCCTAATACATATCTGTTAAAGCAATGCAGTCTCACAATGAAAATAGACTAACATTAACACTTCTCTGCTCTTGAAATTGCATGCATTGAAACAGCACTGAAAACCACTTTTAGAGAAAGTGCATTTTGCCAATGGCAAATATTAACTCTGGGCTGTCTACAAAATCATAGGCCCCTCGAACATAACATACACGTGCTCTTTGATACACCTTCCGGACTGTATTACATTATATTCCTTGTACAATACAGTACAGTTGTTAGAGGGCATTTTAAATTTATTGTTTTGAACATTTTTCCAGTAAACAATGAAACAAAAGCATCCACCAATGACAAAACTGCCCAATTCAGAACATTACCATCATAAAAGTCTACTCAAGTCCACCAGTATCAGTAAAAATATACACAATCTCTGAAGTAGTAAACTCCACATTGAAAAATTTGTAACTAATAAAGAGGTTGCTGCTAGCAAACAATTTATATGTCATTGTTTAATCTACAAATAAAGTGCCTGTTACCCTTGAAGAATAAATTGCTTTTGTTGCATGCAATAAAAAATGAAAAGCTAGTAATACCACAATAGGGAATGGATAGCAAACTGTTAACAGGTTCATAGTTACTAGTTATCTTTGCCAAAAGACTGCAGCATCCACCCCTTTACAACACAATACAGCATCAGCAATGCATTTACCTACTGTGGGAGTAGAACCCACAGCCTTCAGCAAGTACACTATCTGTTGTGCTATTAACAATGCAAGCAGACTAAACACAAGCAGCCCTAAACTTTTGCTCCCCTGCAGCTCTCGGCTCCTTGTAAAATCTACTCGACACTCAGCTGTATCTCTGAACTTTTCAGCACAAAAAATCTGGAAAAAGCCAAAATTTATTGGGGGACAAAACCAGGGACACATTTTAAACATTGCTTGTATAATGTTTGAAAGTTGCTAGAATAAAATGCTGCGTTACCACCATACATTTCACTGCCACGTCTTGAACCCAGGGGACCCGTGCAAAACAGTCAGAGCAACATACCACTACGCCAAATCAACTGTTTTGTGAAAGAGGAAGACTGAAACTTAAATAGCTACCATTTAGTGAATTCAGTTCTCACCATAGCACAGCTGTCAACCTCTTAGCACAAAAGACCTGAACAAAGCCAATAATGGGTGACTACAACCACCAAACATTCAGTGAATTCAGTTCTCACCATAGCTCTCAACCTCTTAGCAAATAACACCCAGACAAAACCAGTAATGGGAGAATATAGCCCCAAACATATTCAGTGAAATCAATTCTTACCATAGCTCTCAACATTAGCAAAAAACCTGGATGAAGCCAATAAATACCTGAACAAAGCCAATACTGGGTGAAGACACTAACTATAACTGTAACCAAGTAGTAAGGGAGACTGGATCTACACATTTTATTTTTCCCCAGGCTGATTAACTTTAAGAGTGCACTTCAAACGCTTTTAAATAAAGTTCTAGAAGGACAAATTAGAGTCCCCATTGCTTCTGTTACTGTGGTGGAAGAAGCACCTTTTACCCTCCAAAGGCATACGTAGCAATTTGCAACTTTGGTCCTGTTGCTAGCTGAGAAATGAATCACACATCTTTGGAAAAAAGGATGAAGAACCAGCTATAAGTCAATTAATAAGTATGTATGTTATATTAAGTAATGCAATTAGAGCAGTCATTAACCACTCCACACTCGAAAAATGTAGCTCTATAGGGGGGAGGTTCAACTAAGTATGAGGGAAAGGATACTGAAACACTTCTTTCTTTTACAAAATTCACAAAATATACACACGGGGGTCACGGAAGGTGCAGAGCACTACTCACTCACACAAACTCCATCTCAAGTAAGTGCGCCACTTTTGTGTTTTGGCGACAACCGCCAAGTGTTCAGTCACTGTGAAAAAAAAAGGACTCCGACTCAGGAGTGGAGCAACCAACCTACCTTCTTCTTGTACTAACACCACCACCAGTCCAGTCCTTCCACCACACGATGGTTTTGAATAGCCACAGCCATGAATCAGGAAGGATAGTCTTCTCCACTGTCCACCTGCAGTCTTCCATAATGATGTCGCCAGTTATAAAGTTTAAGGAGGAGTTTGACGCTTGTCACGTTAGTAATCAAGTATGCATCATTGTGTCATGTGACTGCCTGCCACACCACCTCCGCTAACATTTCTTCCTAAAAGTCCGATTCTATGAACAATGCAGGCTTTACAGAAAAAAAAAGTAAGCGGAAATAAAATAGAAAAAAGTGTCTTTTACAGAAAAAAAAAGTAAGCGGAAATAAAATAGAAAAAAGTGTCTTTTGCAGATATCATTAAGAAAATCCAGGGGGGTGCAAGTGCACCCCCTTGCACCTGCCTGCGGGCGCCCTTGCCAGAACACCTGCAGGCAGCAAGGAGACACTTGTCAATTTTAAAACAGATGCATTCTATTATGGATGGCTTACCACTGTACAAGCATACTAAGCAGCTTTGCATGGTGGTGGCATTGCTTGGTACTGGTGGGCAGTGTTGCATGATGGTCAGCCTAGTTGTTCCTGTAGCAGCAGGTGTACATTAAGGCCTACAATACAAGTTGGCCTGAGTTCTAATAAAGTCCAAAGTTTTACTACTAATATTCCAGTTTACTTTTTATAAAAATTTAAAATTAGAAAAATAATTACACATAAAAACTATCTATAGCAGGTGCATTGAGTATGCACAAAATATTAGATATATATTACATGGGTAACTGTGGGTATTAGTAGAATTTTGGTTCTACAATTAAACATTTATTTTCTGAAGTTTCGTGTCACACACATACATGGTTAAACACCAACTCTTTAATGTATAACTAATGAGGAGGTCTGACAAACAAGGTCTCATTTGCAATGAACACTCTTTACAGTGATAACTTTAACAAATACAATTGTAGCCTAACCTTTCCTGTGACAACTGGTAAAAGTAAATGCTCAAAATACAAGTAATCCAGGGTTATTATCTAGCACACTCCCAATTTTATTAATGTTTGCCCACTCAATTATAAAAAGTAAAGAACAATGTAAACAAATAATTATAAATAACAATATCTATATATAGCACCAGAGCTCATATGAATTATATGAAAAATGAGTGTATACTGACAATTAGGTTTCTGTAATTAAAATTGTCTTTTCCGACCTTGTATGGAATTCATACTTCAATGATAGTCATATACATGAATTTATAAACAAGGACCTTGTCAGGTCACACACATGCATGGTTAACCCCTCACTCTCTTATATGTACCTATAATTAATTACCATGTCTGATAACTACTCCTACTGTAGGAAGGATGAAAAACATCTACCTTGAAGAATATTTTTTGCCTATTTTACATAGGTTTGAATCTCATATAGTACAAATTACTTTTATCAGTGTGACACAAAGCAAAATGTGTCAGGTAATAAAATTTATACACCCAATACATGTCTGCAAAGTTAAAGCAACTAACAGGTACAGCAGCAAACAACTCATAAACTACTGGCAACTGTCACATATCCCTTCCTATTTCATATACTGCCTTCTTCTCTGTTTGGCATCGTTGCTGTCTGCCTATCATCATGCAAGTGCAGTTGGTATGGTTGTTCAGATTTGCACACTAGCTGTAAAATGAGAGATCTCAAATTGGTGCTGTTTGACCTGTATGAACATGGTAGGAGCTAGAAGGGAAGGTGCTGAGTTTAGGGCTCAAAGATGGGGATATAGAGTAGTCCGGAATATTTACTGGACTCCTTGTAAAATGCCAGAACCATAGGCTACTGCAGTGGGACTATACCAGGTCTCAGTACAAATCAGAGGCTTGGAATAGTCTAGCCAAGACTGCCTCCAGTGTGAGTGGCATTCCACATACTGGAGAGAAATGCAGACACCACTGTAATGACATGAAAAGGCAGAAGCAGGAACAACTCAACCAGTGGGAGGATGAGTTTAGGACTGCTGACATCCTACAGCTGTGCAAGTATACAGATAAACAGACTTTAAATTAGACAGACAGCTGGATATAGCTAAGACTGGTGTGCATAATGATCTTTTCTTTTTCTCCTTTTTTTTTTAGAGCTACCCAGGTGATAACAGAAAACAGGGATGACCATGCTGAGCATTTGGAAGATGGAGAGAAGCAAGTGGTATGTATGGACCACAAAATAATATTAGTTTATCTAAAGTATTGCTCTTGTAAACAGTATTAGCAAATTAAGCATGCATATCTTAACTGTAAAATTAAGCATGCTTGCTTCAGTCTGTAGCTCAAGTAAGCTATAGGAATCAATTGTAATGTATTTAGATGTTGTGAGTTCATATCACACAGGTAACAAATATATCATAAAATAATTAAAAAATATTACATAATAACTTTTAAAAAATTGGCATATATGCCATGCTGTTAACTTAATCTGTATTATTTGATCCAGCATATATGCAATGTATGTATATTGTAAGGATTACTTGGAACAAACATCAGTCATACATTGTAGTTGTTAATAATTATAGTTAATGTAAATGTAAAATTATTATTTATATTGTAGTAATGTATCGTGTATCACATATGATGGTAATAATTATCTTCTTGTTTTCCTCTTATGCAACCCCTCATCTCTCTTTTTTATTTTTATATATGTAGTCACAATTTTCTGATATCATCAATTTCTGACAACTCACAAAATGATTTAAAGCACAGGGAGGCAGACCAACCAGTGCAGCTCAGCCTGTCACCCTTCCAATGACTGCCCACTAATGCCCACCACATTTGTGACCCAACCTGGCAGTACTTCCTCTGCAGCTCATGTACTACCTGACCCCTTTCCATCAGATAGCATTTCCCTGGCAGGTGGTGCAGTGGTACCCTCCAGAAGCATTAGCAGAGGTGGTAATTTTGTCACCCACAAGGAGATGCCAGGCATTGTGTGTGAGGTTGTGGAAAGCACCATTGGTGCATGCCTCAGCCAGATGGAGAAGATGCTCACCAGAATGCTGGACAAAACATAACAGCAATCACTCCAACAACAAGCTGAGGAGAGGGATGGTGATGTCAGTTCTTAGGGTGAGGGCTAGATTCTCACTGTCACTATGTTTGATGGGCATGGGCATCCGATGTCCCATGCCTAACTCTAATCCTGCTGTCCCCCAACCTGTTGTGTCCATCACCATCCCTGTCTCTCGTCTTGTTTGTTATTTTTGTCTGCATCTGTTTCCTCACCTATCTGACTCTGACAAACCTACATTCCTTACCCAACATTCCTCTCTTGCTGAAGTAAAAACACAAAACTGGACACCTGTACCAAAAAAATATATATCATCACATACATAGCTCACCACTTCATATCTGTATTTTCTCAACACACTATAGGCTATACAATATTATTACATTGTTGCCACCCATTTTTGTTGAGGTGACAATCCAAATTCAACCAATATTCTATCCATGTTTACTTTACACTGACGAAGAAGTGGATAGCTATGGTTCTTTCCTAATTCCCTCCTGTACATTCTTATATTGCATCACCTTTGTTCTTCCCCCTGTTGGCCCTCATTAAACCACTTTCCTATCTACACCATTTTCACACCTTTAATCTGGTCAAAAAATAGAATCACAAATGACACACATAAATAATAAATCCACAGTGAAGCCCTTCACTTTTATCCTTTGTCTTTGCATGGAGTTTGACATTGTGCACCAATGCAGAGTGATGGTGAATGGCTCTAACTCCTATGTCATGGTACAGTTACCTCCTTGCAATGCTTCTTAAATTCACTATGCTAAGGAAACACACAGTTAAAACAGAGTGAAGGAACTCATATTAAAAATTTCATATAATTATTTATTTAGGCTGATGACTGTATAATTATGTAAATCCATAATTTTATTGTTGACATAAATTGATTGATTACTGGTTGTTTTTATACAGTATTTCACTGTAGGGATTCCCTCTCACATTTTCAATAATTATCAGATGAAATTATTTAATTACATCATGCATACATATGTAAAAAAATTTGATAGACCTGAATTCGAACCCTATATCATCTGCTGCCACAGAATCAGTTAGACAGCATTTGTTTTCTTCCAGTCAGTACTGTTCAAAGACCTGACTGCTGTGCCTCTCTACGTATGTGTGTTTGTGCGGAGGAAAATGAACCAATGGAACTCTCGTAAGTTTCTCAATGAAGCAGACACCCACTTTAGCTCATCACTTAACTACACTTAAATGAGGAAAGCAGTATAAATACTCTTTAATGTTATACAATTTATAACACAACAGTTTTGATATGAACTATTTATGAACACCATAATATCTCTTAGCTAACTATTTCTCATCTTCAAGTAGGTGTCCTTTAATGTGTATCTCGCATGCACAAACACTTTGTCATGGATTCTGCAAACCAACTGTTCGACTGTGCACTATGGAAAGTGCTTATTAGAATGTATTACTTATGTTTATTGCAAAGTTAGTCCTCACCTTTTTAAAATCCATGTAAAAACACAACCAAAGAGAAGATACTTTTAATGACTGAACACATACTTGCACTCAACCATGTGTTACCTGCACCCATGCACTTGAAACTTGGTATGTCAGAACCATACCTCTCCACCTGGAAACATCAAAAATCTGGACAAAGGCCCATGAAAAGTAGGTACAACCTGCTCAAAATTGGTATGCTGATTAATGTAAAACTTGTATACCTAATTGTGTAACCCCACCCACTCCAATGGATTTGTGGGATGCTAACATTCAAACAGAAATATTAAACACAAAATGTAGCTAGTCAGACAGTATATTAAAGAAAGGAAGTTAGCTCAGAGGACAAATATCTGAGCTATTAATGATGTGTTTCCTAAGCTCAGGCATGGGGTTTGATTCCTTCCAAATGCCAGCTTTGTTTGCCCACTCTGAGCAACAACAGCACTTTCTGAAAATAATCTTCCCCCTCTCCCAAAATGACTGATCACAGTAAAAATTAAAACAAGTGCTTTGAGCTGTGAGCATGCACTCTGACAAAAACATATTTAAGTGCCATCAAGACGTTTTAATTATTATCCAAAGTAAAATGGTTGCAGCACAGCAGATCAGAATGGTGTAGTACTGTGGCAGTGTGGCCAGGCCAACTATCAAGTTGAAGCCAAAGATTTAATTTTTTTAAGCAAGAGAGCAAACAACAGTCAGTTTGCTAGACAGAAAGAAAAAAATAAGACACCTACCTGCATATATTAACAGTGGACTGTGTATGTCAGTACTGCAATGAGGCGTTCCTTCAATATAAAATAAATGGGAGCGGGGTACGCAAGAGTAAAGCACGTTGACTTATCGCTATTTTAATTTGTGGAACCTAATTGACATATATGCTCATTGCTTAACAACATCATCAAACTGCTCAACTACAGTATCTAAACAAAATAGCACACTATTTATATGCGAGTTTGAACACTATGACTCTCTGATCCTGGCTCCTTTTCCTCAAAGAGTGCGACCTCAGGGAATGATTATGTGGGGAACACCCAAAGCAGACTTAGCAAAAAAACAATGATGAAAATAGGGTAGCCAACTCAAACCACCAGTTAACCATAATCTTCACAAATTCAATATTGTACCACTACAGAGCATAAATTATATATAAATAGCCATTTAAACGCAATCTGTCTCACACACACACACACACACACACACACACACACACACACACACACACACACACACTATCTTTAAACCCCTGCATGAAACTAAAACTAGGGTTACCACCTGTCCCACATCACTAATGCAACATTTTTTACAATGTTCAGTGACATCAGAGAAAACAAGGCTAGCATCCCTAGCTCTGTAAGGCAGCTTGGTTTCCTAACTTGTTGAGAAAATATCAAGTGAGTGTGACAAGGAGATTTGGGGCTGTTGATTTAGGAGCCAACAGCCTTCAGAACCATCAGCAAACTTCCTGAATGAGCCAAACTAAATTTAGCAGGGCAGTGAGTAATACAGGATGGTGGAAAAAGTCAGAATGAATCTTGAGGGCTAACCGCGAGGTTTACCATGGTACTTCCACTTCCACAGAGTTTCCTTACATGGATATCCCTCTCAGTGTTGCTGCTGTCTCGAGGAAGTGTTGGAGGATGAGGAGGAAGAGGAGGGACCAGTCATGGGGGAAAGTGCGCAAAATGGTGCTTTGAAAAAGACTTGCTGAACTTAATACACCAGTAGCACTGGTTCTACTGATCGTTGGGATATACAGTCATTCGTTGGTTTGATGCTTACTAATGGAGTGAGTCTGCAGTCTCTGTGTGCCCCCCCCCCCATGTTTTAGCTTCATTTGCTTCCAATCTGCCCTGAATTAAAATTATTACAAGTAAATGTTTTACATTGTTCTGAATATTGTGTGAAGGCATGGACATATAATGGCAACTGAGCAAAATTTTATAAATTACAGTTTTACTTTAAGTTAGAGATATATACAGCCTGTCCTCTTCAATGCACAGACTAAAAATATATATAACTTACCCATATCATCACATATAATGCATGCAGGCAGGCAGTAATAGCTGAGTGTAGGAACTGCAGCACAAGTCAGCTGTGTCAAATTTAAAATTCCAGCTTTTGTGACTGAATATTTTTCTGACTGCGAGTCAGTGTAAGATAATTGATTACTGAGATAGGTCAAGGATTATGTCAAGTTTCCTTAAACCAATATTAAAGAATTAATCTAATGATGTTTGGTAGAAAGGGAGTCTAGATTAGAATATCCAAGTTCTCACTTCTCAAATACAGGGTATTCACTCCAAATGCACAAGCCATTCTTTCTTACAGGCAGACAAGGCCAGGTGTCAGGCATGGTTCATGAGGCTGATGTCATCACACATGCCCCTACACGTTGATGACATTGCAGGTTACGCTGGCAATGCACAATGATGTCAGCATTATTGAAAAAAATTGTACATAAAAAGAAAAAAAATGTGATTTAAACTGGCCACTCAGTGATTCATGCACCCCATTATTTTAGCCGCAAAACCAGGAAATTCAAAGGAATTCAGTATGGTTGAGATTATGGTCAGTACTACTTCCCAAATGTCAATTACACTGCAGAAATAAATATCAAAACTGCATCGTTACATAAAATGTACACCTTTAGAA
The DNA here is from genome assembly GCF_019279795.1 of Protopterus annectens. Classification (NCBI taxonomy): domain Eukaryota; kingdom Metazoa; phylum Chordata; order Ceratodontiformes; family Protopteridae; genus Protopterus; species Protopterus annectens. Next base: position 1,383,314,827 of record NC_056745.1, read on the forward strand.
TGGCAATAGATATTCAGATTGTCTTATACATCTATTAATGTGGACAGCAATTCTTCATAAGTATGAACACACATACTGTATATACACAGTTCCTTCCATCCATGTTGATTACAAAAATGTGTGCGTCTGTATGTGACAGTAAGTGTGTAATGTGCACAAAATTCTAGGAAACAACTGTATATGTCTCATTCATGCTGCATGCATTCCTGACAGCTTTTTGCATCAAGTTGGACAAGCTGTCTCTTAAAGTATACCTGCACATTGGAAAAACAACAAGAAATAGTACATCCACACTTTACAGACCACTCTCATACCAGAATATGTTAATCACATCAAATAATGATGATGACATCATCTATAAAGACCACTCTGACAAGGTGAAAACATACTTCAAGGTGTTGCAGTCATTAAATACTGTGTTCTGCAGATTGGAACAAAATACTCAAATGTCTGTTAAATTAGCAAGCAGCCAAATTATGTATGTGTCTCTATGTATGTGTAAGTGTTTGCTCATAGACAGAGGGATATCAGTCTGTATTCTACTATCATTTGTTTAATACCATGCAGAACTAATATCTTGACAGTCGTACATGACTACCCAGACATTTCATGCAGTCCTCATAGCATTATCATACAAGCATCAAATGATGTCACCAACTATATATTGTCCATTGGTATTATAAAAGTCAGACTTGTGCCATGGTGCTTGCATTAAGTACAAAGTTGTCTAGCTGATATACCTAATTAGGCAGGGGTTCTAATCTCACTGCACAAAATCGGTGTGTGTGTTTGTGTGCGTGTTTTCTGAAAAGTGTAACTGTGTGTCCTACTATCAACTATACAGTCCCATGGAGTACAACTATTTTGACAGTCATATATGCCTACACATTCATGTTATACAGGCCTCCCAACATCTTCTCTCAAACATCCACTGATGACGTCATCCACTATAATTTGTCCAGCAGCACTGCAGTGAAATTGTGTGTGTGTGTGTGTGTGTGTGTGTGTGTGTGTGTGTGTGTGTGTGTGTGTATTAAGTTGGTTTACATTGAAGATATCATTTTAGAACAGCATGTGAGACACTCCTACTATTATTGTCTTCTTAGCAGACACATCAGATGTCATCATATATAAAGTTCTGTCTGACACTATATCAGCCAGACTTGTGCTGTGGCACTTGTATTAAGTGCTGTGCTCTGGAGATAGTTAGGTAGGTTTTCTACTTTCACTGCAGTTAATTGGTGTGTGTGTGTGTGTTTATGTTCAGTTGGATCACATTCAAGAGACCATCTTCAAACAGCATGTGAGACACTCCTACTACCATCTTCTTCTCACCAGACACTGCTGATGTCATCAGGTATGAAGTGTTGTCTGACACTGTAAAAGCCAGACTCGTGCTGTGGTACATTATGTACTGCACTCTGTAGGTAGTTAGGTAGGGGTTCTACTCTTACTCTGGTCAATAAATGTGACATGTTAAGGGGAATGCACAACTAAGCACAGAGCTGTTTGTGAACAGCACTGGCCATACTTAGCTGGAGAAAACAGACATTCTGCTAGCTAACAGTTTGTCTCACACTTCACACCCTTGTCGCCACTGGCCATCAGCCAAAGTATACATGCAAAAATTACCCAGTTTTTCTCCTCAGGGTAGCAGCTCATCTGGGCACTCTTTACATCTAATAACACAGAATTAATGGGCCCTGACAATATCACAGGTTGCCTATGGCATGACTTAAAACCTGACCTAACAGACACAGTTGGATCCCTATTTCCACACAGCCTCTAAGCAGCCTACATTCTCATAGAAGGATGTACAGCAACAGTCATCTTTGTGACCAAGGGGAACATCACCTGATGCATGGCATTATAGACCCATATGCCTGACTCTCCTCATCTATGACTTAGACTAATGAGTTATCATAGACTTCATCAAAAAGGACACAGGTAATCTCCCAACTGTGTATCACACCCATGCTTGGTTTGTTAAGGCTACATGATGTTTGATGTCTGTTACATCTGTTTGGTGTCTTCAAAAAGGTCACCAAGGACATGCATGAGGAAAACACGATCATCCTGCATAACTTAACTTGGCCAAAGCATTTGGCACAAATCCACACTGAAGTATTACAGAGTCACTATGTAAAGATAAAAAAAGACTTCTACTATAACCCTCCAACTGCCCTAAAATCAGATCTAAAAAATTCTGGAATGACATAAACCAAATACTTCATCCTGCTAATCCTAATCCATCTCCTGACAAATCTCCCAAAGAGACTGCTAACTCTTTTAACGCCTATTTCATTCAGTCAAATAGCCAAACTTTTCAATCCTAACTTAAATACTCCAGTAACAATGTTCTAAATTGCTTGGAATCTCCACCCACAGCCAACTCTGCAAACTCTTTTTTCCTTAAAGCAGTCCTTACTGCTTACATCAAAACCCTTCTCTCCAAACTAAATCCATGCTCTGTTTCTGTTGACAGTATCCCATCTTACTTTCTTCAGATAGCTGCTCCCTCTATTTATTTGTCAGTATCTATTTTAATCACCCGTTCCATCTCTGAATCTAAAGTACCTGCTATCTGGAAACAATTCTACACCATACCTATTCACAAAGGTGGCAATCCACAGAACTCTCAAACTTCAGACCAATAGCTATCATATCGGCTTTGACTAAAATCTTAGAAAAATGTATACATACACAAGTAATGCAATATCTTATACAAGGCACACTCCTCACTCCCACTCAGCACAGTTTCTGACCCAAACATAGTGCCATTTCAGCTCTACTTTCCTTTTTCAACACCATTTCTATAGCTAGAGATAATCATAAATTTATCTCATGCTTATTCCTTGACCTCTCAAAAGCCTTTGACACTGTCTCACATCTACTGCTACTGAATAAACTCTCTGATCTCAACTTCTCTACTACATCACTACATGGCTCTCCACCTATCTCACTGACTGACAGCAATCAGTAAGATGGCACTCCTCACTATCATCTCCTCTTCCAGAGTAAATGGATGTTCCCCAAGATTCCATCCTTGGATCACTACTTTTCAATATCTTCACCAACTCACTCTACTCCTCTTGTCCACAATCCTCATTTGTCCAATATGCAGATGACTCCACAGTTATCAACATTTCTAACTCACCCTCTGAACTTCTAACAGTTACCAAGTCTTCTTTCAACTCTGTTGAAACCTGGCACAGCAATAATCAGCCCATCCTTAACCCCCCCAAAAAAACAAATTCTTACTCTTTCTCCCCAAAACTGTTACTCATATCAAATTTACTTTTCAAATAAAATCACTAAATCACACTCTCATGGTTGCTGACTCTAGTACTAAACTCCTTGGTGTATCCATTGATGATCAGTTAAAATTCCACCTCCATATAAATAACTGTATCAGGAAACCTCATCAAAAACTAGGACTTCTCTACAGAAATAAAAAATTCCTAACCCCTGAATCTAGAACCACAATCACCCATGCTTATCTTTTGCCATGCCTAACATACTGCTCCCTAATACTCACTGTTACACCCGTGCCCTGGCCCAGCAATTAAGGAGTCTCAATCCTCACCACTAACACCAGTGAGGGGCATGCCATATAGAAGGAAAGGATAGCAAATACACACATAGTAAAGTGCAATTTCCCTTAAGAACACACAGAGATCACACTCAGTCCAGGGCTGGTTGCTCCCTTGCTCTCCAGGTCCCCAATAAGGTTACCCACTCGCACAGCTATAGGGTCCAGATCTCAGCCTAGTGGGCAAGCTAAAACCTCCAGCACCCTCTCTGTCCAACCAGTGTTTCATGTCCCTGCCCAAGTAGCTGACACACAAACACACACTTTGAGAAGAGTTTATACAACCACACAGACACTCCTGGGGAAGGCTGGCACAGGTTATCCAGCGGTGCCCCCTTTTCCCAGACTATATGGTAGAACCAGCTGCCACCACTCACTAATATTTATCAGCTACTCAAAGGCCCTTAAAAGGGTGTCCAATTATTACTGTGCAATATTATTATCCAATTGGTAACATAGCCCAGCGCTAAAGCTATTGAAGTGGCTTTGTAGAATTTTACCAAAGGCATTGCAAGTACTATAAAGAGCTTAAATTATCTCTACAAAAACAGCCACAGTTGAAAGGGTTTAAAATATTTAATAACAAATAGTCAAAACAAAAGAAAATACCTTTACTACACAGTGCTAGTCAAGAGTTCATAGAGAAATACTTAAAATAATTCGGTAGTACAGTTCCTACATCACAGAAAAACAGTTAGTCTAATCTTTCTAGTTTCTAGCTATTTCTAAGATAAGAACAGACCACAAAATAAATCAATGAAGAACACACAAAGCGGAAGCCCAAGGCTGGTAGATCCAGACGCCAAAAAGTTGCGTGTCAATGAAAGTGAGTTATAGCAACAAACTAGTTTACCATGAGCAAAAAGTCCATGCACGAAGTTCAATGGTTGAGTCCAAGCAAACAAGAAGCGTAAAAAGTCCCTTTAACGCGAATTTTATTGGAATAAAAAGCTCAGCGTTTTCGCTGGAGTCACAGCTCCAGCTTCCTCAGAAGTACAAGTGACTTGAAAACACACCTTCACTTTTAAATTGCTCAGCGCGGGCTTTTTTACTACAAAAACTTTTAAAGGAACATAAGCCCTTCTTTTAAAAATTGCAGTGAACAGCTTCACCACTAAATAACTGTTTGAAATATGCAATTTCATACAATATTAAAAACAATTAAAATACAATAGTTGAATAAAACAAGTAACTAAAGGCTGCAGCTTCTGCTGCATGCCTTGAGAGTCATAGCATCTTTTCCTGATCGGCTATGTAAACAAACACTAACTACGGAGTGTACTTTGGTTGTTACATAATGGAAAACCAAAGAAAAGCTCCCAAAAAACTTACGTTGACAGTCGTTCAACACACCAGTCCGGTGTTTGAACAAAACTAAAACGTACCCATCATGCTTTGACACAAAGCCACAATAGCTTTCATAAAATGACCTTGTAATACAAATGCCTATGTGTTTGTTTAACCAGTATGGTGCTGTTGCTATTAAAATTTAAAATTGACCCTAATAAATAACATGAAGTCATTTTTAAACTCGTGCGCACCCACAAAAGTGAGTGGTTGCTAAGAAGTTAATCGTGCACAAAGAATGCACTTACCCAAAAAAATTTTTTTATTTTATATCCACAATTACCCTAAAATAGTATTAGACCTAATTTGGGTGTTTTAACCTAGTCCTTGTCAATTTTAACTTAACGATATGACAACAGAAGCTCCTTTTGGGCACAGAAAAATCTGTGTATTTAATACAAAAATGTTTTATCTAATGTAGGTCAGTTATTTCCCCTTTGTGTTTTACCGTTTGTAACTTTTTAATTTCAGTATGCAGGCAATGTTGCAATGCTCATTCAAGCCAGGGAAAGAAAATGAGTCCAGTAAGAGTTGCCATTCTAATTCTCTGTTTTCGAGAAACAAGGAAATTGGGCCACCTCTTTCAAGCTTATTAACTTGGTCAATAGCCAAAAACTGAAAGTTGTGCCCAGGGTGTTTGTCAATGTGCTTTGCTAATGCGTTAGTTTTATTGTTCTTTCTGATTGCATAGGAGTGTTCATATACCCTGTCGCGTAATCTCCTGTCAGATTTTCCGACATAGAAGGCTGAGCAACAAGTGCATGTAGCCAAGTACACTATTGACCTCGAATCACAATTAAGTTTTTGTTTAATACTATACTTCTTATCACGTATAGTAAAAGAATTTGATGCCCTAACTAAGTGACAATGGTTGCAGTTGCCACACTGAAAGCAACCCTTGGTTCTTAGTGACCAATCAGAACCAGTAGGTCTTTCCAGAATTGATTTCAGGTTACTACCTTTTCTATAAATAATCCTGGGCTTCATCCCAAGTTTTTCCAAAAGGTGTTCGTCATTGGTAATGAAATACCAGTTTTTATATAGAATAAGCTCAATAGCTCTTGAGTCCAAACTGAAGTTAGTAATAAAACTACTACCTATCGTGTCATGCTTGCCTTCCGAACCTGGTGTAAACAATCTGACCTCACCTCCATTGTTTGGACTCAGGCTAAGCGTGCCCATAATAGTGGTGTTTTGAACCTGTGATAAAATAGGTAGAAAAAAACCTAAGTCTCTTTTCTTCATTACCTCCTCGGAAATTTGATCAAATAATGAGACTGGATAGCCCCTGTTAGTGAACATTTTCTTAAGAAGTTCACATTCTTCAAAAAACAGCTTCTCATTGCTACACATTCTAGAAGCCCGTATTATTTGTCCTTTAATGATAGCCTTCTTTTGTTTAAAAGGATGGCTACTTTTGAAGTGTAGCAACGAGTTGCAATAAGTGGGCTTTCTATATATATTAGAAAAAAATAGCCCTTTACTACAGTCTTTGTTGAGTTTGACGTCTAAATAGTCGATTTCAGTTTCGGAAAATTTAAATGTAAATTTTAAAAAACTAGTAAAGTTGTTGATTGATGTAATAAAGTTTTCAGCTTGTGTTTTATTACCCTCAAATAATATAAAGATGTCATCTAAGTACCTAGTGTAGAATTTGACTGGACTCATAAGTTCCTTATTATTGAAAAGAAAATGCTTTTCCCAATATGCCATAAACAAGTTTGCGACGCAAGCGCCACATGGGGACCCCATCGCTACCCCTTGGTTTTGTTTGTAAATTTTCTTATTAAATGTGAAAAAATTGGAAGTTAGTATAATATCCAATAGTTGTGAAATAGTGTCAATCTCCCGTTTAGGCACTTCTAGGTCTATAAGTAAGAGAGAGATCCATTCAATTGCCTCAGTGTGGGGTATTGATGTATATAGGTCCATGACGTCAATGGTAAGCAGGTTTAGTGTTTCTTTAAATTCAATATTGTGTATCTTTTCAAGAAAGGACCATGAGTCTTTACATATTTGGGTAAAATGTTTTAGATGTTTACCCAAAATGTGGTCCACCAATTGGGCACAAGGGTATGTCGAAGAAACCCGACTATCAATAAGGGCACGGAAAGGTGGGTTAAGTAGATCTTTGTGCATTTTGGGAATGCCGAAAACAACAGGTGTTTTTGGCATAATGATGTCAATATAGTTGTACGTGTCTGTGTTAATGTTCCCATTGATGTGCAAGTCCCTGAAATAACTTCTATTCCTGCCATAAGCAGTGTTCATTTCGTTCAGTGATGAGGGACAATATGCAGTACCTTCCAAAATGTTTTCCATTTTCTCAATATATTTATAATTATCGAGAATGACCAGACCCCCACCTTTGTCAGGTTTTAACACCCTAACAGGGGCTTTACTTAATGTATCTAAAGCCGTCAATTGCTCCTGTGTAACATTGTATTCCGAGTTTTCTTTAAACAAGGGTCTAGTACATGATAAATGTCTAAAGTCCAGTTCACAAATCTTTTCAAATAAAAATAACCCAGTATGTAAAGGGGGATTAAAAGAACTAGTTAGTTTTAAGTTAGTGTTACCCATAACCGTGTTGTCATACAATAGTTTTAAGTTCATTTTTCTTGTAAAACATTTTAAATCAATAAGTGTTTTTACTAAGTTGCATCTCGAAGATGGAACAAAAGAGTAACCAAAAGCTAAAAGTTCAATCAAACAAGGAACCACCTCAAAGGTAGAAAAATTGTATATGGTAAAGTCACCTTTAAAGTTTTTCAAGATCTTCAGAGCGCCCAGGTGATTAACTGGTGCAGTTTCTAGATTTAAGACCGGTTGTTCCAGTTCTTCTTCGGAAATGGGCGGGTCTTCGCCTTCCCTAAAAAATGGTCACCTTGGTGGTTCTGTCCTTGGTTGCCGTTATTGCTATGTTGGTTGCTCCTCGTGTTATGGATCTTAGGTCCAGTACTTCGCTCGCCATTAGTAGGTCTTTCACTGTTACCCGTATGGTCTTGGTTACCCTCTTCAAGTTCCCCCGAAAAGTTGGGTGTGTGGTTGTCATCATCGCTAAGGTTGTTCTGAGATGGCATAGAAGTGGGCAATAATTTGGGGTATGCCGAGTTGTTAAGGTAGCTCTGTCTGTCTCTAGCCAATTTTTTGTTTTTATTGCCTTTATATTTCTCCAATAGGCCATCTATACTTGAAAAAATTCTTGAATAGTCGTATTTATACCTGTCAAAGTATAAATTTTCTTTTAAGTCAGTGTCCAAGCTGTTAACTTCTCCGATCAGCAATGCTATTTGAGTGTTGTAATGTTTTATTAATAGCTCCAACAGTTGGCTCCCCTGATTTTCGAAAAACGATACCAGGTCTTTACAAAAGTCAGAACTATTAAACAAATTGGTAGGACAAAAGGTAGAGCGTAACCCTTTTGGGACTATTTTTTCTTTCAAACACTGTTGAAAGTAAGAAACTTCGAGCTGCAGTTTTTTTAGCTTCAGTAGTTTCAGGTCAAGTGTCTTCAATGCTGTTGTCACATTAATTTCAACATTAGGTAGTTCACTTGGCCCCCTAGCCGGTTGCCCCGGGTCTGTACTGAACTGTAAATTGTTTATATTATGGATCCAAACGCCACAGTTCGGGACACCTATAAGCCCTGGGGGCATAGGTAATTTGGAATTTAATAATGAAACTCCATTAGTTGGTGCAGCCAATCTATTAGCCTGGTCTTCACCCGAAGGGTGTATGCCTGTTTGGCTGTAAGTGCGCTGGCCCGGTGTAATCAAAGAATCGTTCCCTTCAGAGATCATACCAGGTGTTAAACCCAAAGGATTCGATTGGGTTAAATGTGATGTTGTTACTTGGCCAGGAATACCAAGCGAATTAAGTCTAGTGTTGTCGTTCACCTTTTTGTCAAGAACGTCAAGTTTATTGCAGAACATCTCCATTTTTGTGTTAAGTGCGCAAACTAGTGCCGCTAACTCACTTATTCCTTCGTTTCTGTTAGAATTCCTTATAGTATTAAACATAGCCGGACTTACCGGGCTTGCCGGGCTGCCGCTCGCCATACTAGTACAAGAACAGACCACAAAATAAACCAATGAAGAACACACAAAGCGGAAGCCCAAGGCTGGTAGATCCAGACGCCAAAAAGTTGCGTGTCAATGAAAGTGAGTTATAGCAACAAACTAGTTTACCATGAGCAAAAAGTCCATGCACGAAGTTCAATGGTTGAGTCCAAGCAAACAAGAAGCGTAAAAAGTCCCTTTAACGCGAATTTTATTGGAATAAAAAGCTCAGCGTTTTCGCTGGAGTCACAGCTCCAGCTTCCTCAGAAGTACAAGTGACTTGAAAACACACCTTCACTTTTAAATTGCTCAGCGCGGGCTTTTTTACTACAAAAACTTTTAAAGGAACATAAGCCCTTCTTTTAAAAATTGCAGTGAACAGCTTCACCACTAAATAACTGTTTGAAATATGCAATTTCATACAATATTAAAAACAATTAAAATACAATAGTTGAATAAAACAAGTAACTAAAGGCTGCAGCTTCTGCTGCATGCCTTGAGAGTCATAGCATCTTTTCCTGATCGGCTATGTAAACAAACACTAACTACGGAGTGTACTTTGGTTGTTACATAATGGAAAACCAAAGAAAAGCTCCCAAAAAACTTACGTTGACAGTCGTTCAACACACCAGTCCGGTGTTTGAACAAAACTAAAACGTACCCATCATGCTTTGACACAAAGCCACAATAGCTTTCATAAAATGACCTTGTAATACAAATGCCTATGTGTTTGTTTAACCAGTATGGTGCTGTTGCTATTAAAATTTAAAATTGACCCTAATAAATAACATGAAGTCATTTTTTCTTTTCAATAATAAGGAACTTATGAGTCCGGTCAAATTCTACACTAGGTACTTAGATGACATCTTTATATTATTTGAGGGTAATAAAACACAAGCTGAAAACTTTATTACATCAATCAACAACTTTACTAGTTTTTTAAAATTTACATTTAAATTTTCCGAAACTGAAATCGACTATTTAGACGTCAAACTCAACAAAGACTGTAGTAAAGGGCTATTTTTTTCTAATATATATAGAAAGCCCACTTATTGCAACTCGTTGCTACACTTCAAAAGTAGCCATCCTTTTAAACAAAAGAAGGCTATCATTAAAGGACAAATAATACGGGCTTCTAGAATGTGTAGCAATGAGAAGCTGTTTTTTGAAGAATGTGAACTTCTTAAGAAAATGTTCACTAACAGGGGCTATCCAGTCTCATTATTTGATCAAATTTCCGAGGAGGTAATGAAGAAAAGAGACTTAGGTTTTTTTCTACCTATTTTATCACAGGTTCAAAACACCACTATTATGGGCACGCTTAGCCTGAGTCCAAACAATGGAGGTGAGGTCAGATTGTTTACACCAGGTTCGGAAGGCAAGCATGACACGATAGGTAGTAGTTTTATTACTAACTTCAGTTTGGACTCAAGAGCTATTGAGCTTATTCTATATAAAAACTGGTATTTCATTACCAATGACGAACACCTTTTGGAAAAACTTGGGATGAAGCCCAGGATTATTTATAGAAAAGGTAGTAACCTGAAATCAATTCTGGAAAGACCTACTGGTTCTGATTGGTCACTAAGAACCAAGGGTTGCTTTCAGTGTGGCAACTGCAACCATTGTCACTTAGTTAGGGCATCAAATTCTTTTACTATACGTGATAAGAAGTATAGTATTAAACAAAAACTTAATTGTGATTCGAGGTCAATAGTGTACTTGGCTACATGCACTTGTTGCTCAGCCTTCTATGTCGGAAAATCTGACAGGAGATTACGCGACAGGGTATATGAACACTCCTATGCAATCAGAAAGAACAATAAAACTAACGCATTAGCAAAGCACATTGACAAACACCCTGGGCACAACTTTCAGTTTTTGGCTATTGACCAAGTTAATAAGCTTGAAAGAGGTGGCCCAATTTCCTTGTTTCTCGAAAACAGAGAATTAGAATGGCAACTCTTACTGGACTCATTTTCTTTCCCTGGCTTGAATGAGCATTGCAACATTGCCTGCATACTGAAATTAAAAAGTTACAAACGGTAAAACACAAGGGGGAAATAACTGACCTACATTAGACAAAACATTTTTGTATTAAATACACATACCTTTCTGTGCTCAAAAGGAGCTTTTGTTGTCACATCGTTAAGTTAAAACTGACAAGGATTAGGTTAAAACACCGACATAGGGTCTAAAACTATTTTAGGGTAATTGTTGATATAAAATAAAAATTTTTTGGGTAAGTGCATACTTTGTTTTAGTGCACGATTAACTTCTTAGTAATCACTCACTTTTGTGGGTGCGCACGAGTTTAAAAATGACTTCATGTTATTTATTAGGGTCAATTTTAAATTTTAACAGCAACAGCACCATACTGGTTAAACAAATACATAGGCATTTGTATTACAAGGTCATTTTATGAAAGCTATTGTGGCTTTGTGTCAAAGCATGATGCGTACATTTTAGTTTTGTTCAAACACCGGACTGGTGCGTTGAATGACTGTCAACGTAAGTTTTTTTGGGGGCTTTTCTTTGGTTTCCCATTATTTTACAACCAAAGTACACTCCGTAGTTAGTGTTTGTTTACATAGACGATCAGGAAAGGATGCTACGATTTTTAAGGCATACAGCAGAAGCTGCAGCCTTTAGTTACTCGTTTTATTTAACTACTGTATTTTAATTGTTTTTAATATTGTATGAAACTGTATACTTCAAACAGTTATTTAGCGGTGAAGCTGTTCACTGCATTTTTTAAAAGAAGGGCTTATGTTCCTTTAAAAGTTTTTGTAGTAAAAAAGCCCGCGCTGAGCAATTTAAAAGTGAAGGTGTGTTTTCAAGTCACTTGTACTTCTGAGGAAGCTGGAGCTGTGACTCCAGCGAAAACGCTGAGCTTTTTATTCCAATAAAATTCGCGTTAAAGGGACTTTTTACGCTTCTTGTTTGCTTGGACTCAACCATTGAACTTCGTGCATGGACTTTTTGCTCATGGTAAACTAGTTTGTTGCTATAACTCACTTTCATTGACACGCAACTTTTTGGCGTCTGGATCTACCAGCCTTGGGCTTCCGCTTTGTGTGTATTTCTAAGATAAACTTAAATATAGAGCAAGACAGTGCTGTGAGTTGGATGCTCAAGACAAAAATGCTTCATGCTCTCTGATTCTCTCTGTTTTTAAAATCACATTCCCGGTTCACATTACATCATTTTTCACACTTCCCTGGGTTCCCAGGCTAACAGAAACTCCATTTATATTCTTCACCTCTGGGAAGAAACCAGAGCAATAAAGGCCATTTATGCATGCAAATTCTGGCCATTAACTCTGGCCTTAAAACAATAGGCAGGATGCCCCACTCTAGACTCACTGGCTCTGAGTCCTAACATCAAAGGGTCACAACATGCTTTACTTGTTCAGTAGAGTGCACTGTTGTTACATTTTTTCCAGTTCCACATATAACACTATTTTTACCATTTACGGCAACAAGCCTGTGGTTTACATTAATATTTACATATGACAGAATTATCTCCAAAATTTTATCTGGCTAGGCTGTCAGCCCTCATCTATCTTCCCCCAATCTTCACACTCAAAAATCTTAATTCCACCTTACTTACCAAACTCAAATCAACCTATCACAAAACAGCCAGATTTGCTGCACAACAAACCTACAAATCTCACCGCTGTATCTCCCTCAAACATCTAAACTGTCTCGAACTACCACACCTCTTACTCTTCTCTCAGCTCCAAATTATACACTCCATTATTTATTCACCATCCTACTGTCCAGCACTAGGCACCATAATCTCCCACTATGTCCCATCCAGACTACTCAGGAGCTCTACCCAAGACATTTTACAAACCTACAAGCCCAAGTCCAAAATAGGAGCCATTACATACAGCTACCATCACTATATTGCCTGGAACAAACTCCCACAAGAAGTTAGAGCACTTTCACATCCTAAAGTATTCAAACTAGTGACTAAAGAGTACTTAAAAAGTCACTTGATTTGTACCTGTTCTCAGCCTCCTTGAATATACATCCACTAAATAACAAACCTAACTTCCTCTGTCTTACCATCATTTCTTCTCCTCTATACCAAAACATTTATAACTTAAACTAGTCTACTTCATCATGTTTTACCTAACACTATCTCCCTTCCTTTGGCTGTAGTATTCTTCATAACATTTTTATAGATAATTGTAACTGCATATATATATGATAACTGTTCTACAAGTTTTATTATGAATGATTATAATGTTAACTGTGTTTGTTATGGTTAAATATTTTGTAACTAAATTTTGGATCTTTTCTCCCTGGGCCTCTGCTGAAAAAGGGCTTTTGCTCAGTCAGACAATCCCGGTTAACAAATATAAAATGAATGAATAAATAAGTGGGCATAAACACCTACATCACCAAGTGGGTAGGCAAATGGATCACATACCTGACAGATAATGTCAAAGTCTGTGAAGTCACTTCAAGCTAGAGTCCACTGACCAGGTCTGTACCTCGGGATTCTGTACTATAGGCCCTTTCCTGTTCATTATCTAAGTCTCAGATGTCAAGATTAACTTACACATCCTTTGTCTAACCAGATTTTTGGAGGACTGTAAATTGTGGACAGTCATTGAATCCAATATTTGTATTGGTATCATGCAGAAAGTATTAACACACACAAAATGGATTGTTGCCAGAGCCAAGGAGACAAAGTAGATGAACAAAAATCAAGGGAGGATTAGTTCTATTATGATGAGCAGAATGAGTGGCATGTGACTTGTGTACTCAAGCAGATGGTATGCGAACTTCCACCAGCATGTGCCCACAGTGGTGACTAATCCCTTTTATGTAGCACAACACCTGACTATGTGCAGGGCATCCACATCAAAGAGCATTATAGTCACATTGTTCTCAGCCAACATCACAAATAATTGAGTACAATGCACCATTTTGCATATACCTTCCAACACATATTCTAGGGATTATTTATTCAAGTGTATCACTTTTTCCACAGTGGGCTCCCATGCATATTATAGGCCCAATCTAAGTATTCTTTTTGCTGCATAAACATTAGGAGTTCCAGTGCAGAACTCCCTTGAAGGTGTTATACAAGATGCATGTATGATATGTGTTCCTGGGGGTGCACCCCGTAAATATATAGCTCATTAACAACATTGTTGGCATGGGTTACATTCATGCAATGTGGATTGTGGAATATATGTGCAATGCAAACCTGTCATCTAACCAGGATTCATTGTAATTTAAACTACAGATGTACCAGTGTCTCTCTTAACACCTCTGAAGGGTGTTATTTTTTTCAGGAAGGTGGGCTTGATTCCCCCTTATAGATTACTGACACATAATCATGGTTGTAAAACGGTGTTCACAGAACATGTATACAAACTCATAATCACAAATTTAATGTCAATGACACAGATGAATTGTGTTATTATTCTGATATTGTCCATGATTGTGTGCTTCTGTCTACTGTTGTCCCTGAGCCTGTTATGTATGCAACTTGGCTGAGATCTATGCTGACATTGCATTCATTGTCAAGCAAATCATTTTGCACATGTTCACAATATGCATATACCCTCTAATGTATATGCCGTCCTTAATAAATGTCCTCTCCAGTGTGCATGTCAAGATGCTTATATCACAAAAAATCCTTTCCACTGATATGTCATCTTGTGTGACAGTCACATATTATGCAATAACCATGTAATGATATGACTATACCCACACAGGAGATGTAAACAGCAGTACATACTGTATTATGTAGATATGTGGTCACTGTTCATGCTAGAACTGTCTTGCCTTTGTGCTGTATGTACATTGACATGTTCTCATCTTCTGTACATTACCATGTTTCACTTGTCCTTTTCTCCTGTTTTCATTCCTATAATTCATGTATGTGGCCCTTTTCAATACACACACTTCCCCAGAATAATTATTTATAATGCAGTCTATGTACCCTTTACTGATGACCACCAAAACTTTTATTCTTTATGCCAAAAACATGTTTGCACTGTACTCTGCACTGGCTGCACATTCTTATAATGTAATTATATTAAGCCCTTGTAGTCATTGTGGCTGTCCGTGCAATCACTCTGAACTAGTCTGCCCATAGGTAAACATGTCTACATATCTGTATGTCTGCAGGTGTTTGTGATATTTTACATGGTTTCTTGGCAGGCAACACTGTTGCTGGCCAAGAAACTTCACTTGTATTCATGTAATCATGATGAGCGGTATGCATATGCAATTAGTCCTGCTGCTCATCTCTCTAACATGTAAACTCAAAGTAGGCTTTGCACTAAGCCTAAACAGAGTTTATGAATCCCCAGGAAGCTTTGCTGTGCTCTGCACATTTCACTACTTATTTATCATAACTTCACTGTATCAGAATCTTCAGACAAAATGTTCACTGTTTCCTAAGACTTTGCAATCTCAGATTAAGTAGGCTGGTGACACTCAGAACCCTCCTCATGAACAATGTAGAAGGGCAGCCCTTATTATGGCTACTAATTTTATTTTATTTTTAGAATGTCAGAAAGTTCAATTTGAGGAAAACATAAGTCTTCTAAATGTCTTGTTACTTTCATAGACAGTAGACAGACAATAGCTAGGCAGACATTAATAATCTAGCAGATGTACATCATCATTTCCTTCTCATGGTGTCATTCTTCAGCAGGTCTAGTTGTAGTAAACACAAAGAGTCTGCTCAGCTTGCCCTGGAGAGAAAACTCATCCTTCTGTAATTAATATGTGTCTTAACCATGTTAGAACTCATCCTTCTGTAATTAGTATGTGTCTTAACCATGTTAGAATTTAATTTGCCATATTAAAGGATCCAGAAAATTTCTACAAAAAAATTTGAAGGTCCATTGCTCTAGTCACCTCTAGGGGACATTATATCCTGTGCTTGATAGATAGGTAGACAGATAACCAGTCACATTGCAGACTAACAGTCAATTTAATAAATTTGATAATGTTTTCTTTAACCAACTTATATTCATCATGAACTGTAATGGTAATTTTATTAATTAAATGAGACTGATTTATTGCTTAGGCATTTGTTGGATGTGTGGTGTGTATGTGTGTGTGTGTGTGTGTGTGTGTGTGCGTGCGTGCGTGCGTGTGTGTGTGTGTGTGTGTGTGTGTGTGTGTGTGTGTGTGGGTGAGAGTGTCTTCCCTCAATAAATAACATTATTCACCACAGAGTTACATACTCTGCAAGTACTTTAAAGTTTTTTTCCCAATCTATCTACAAATTCTGAGGGAAAGAACCAGACAAAAAGCACTCAAGAACAATTTTTTAATTAAAACTGGGAGACTTCATTTTAAACCAAATGTGCCTTGAAGTTTGTTACATTTTTTAAATGGTTTCCATAGTTATAGACAATGGTCATTCCATTACATGTTGCCTATCTTAAACTGGCTATAGTCTTTAATATAATTTCTACACTGGCATTATTGGTAAGTTACCATAACTCAAAATAAAGGATATTTTGCTGCCTGGATAGCTAGCTGGCTATCAGGAAGAGATTGCACAGTCAAGGTAGCTGCTGCTTCCTCTGTGCGTAAGAAATTCATTAGTGGTGCCCTGTAGGGTTCTGTCTGCATTCTCTCCTTTTCAGCTTCTACTTTTCAAATATCCAGACTCATGTCCAAGGGCTCTAGCTAGCTAAGTTTGTTGATGATTGCAAACTGGGAAATGATTATCTATCATCAATTGTTGTCCTGGACAATGCCCCTGTGTCCTCCAACCAGAAAAAATGTCCTCCAGAGTGTCCTTCAGCCTAAACTGAGGTAATTGCATAGTTACATAAGGCTAAAAAAGTTAAACAATACCTCCTTTCTAAACTGAAGCAAGAAGCTTTGTAAAACTAATCTGTAACAAAAAGCTTCTTGAATCAAAGAAACACTAACTGTCACTGAAAAAAACCCTTAAACATAAGTAGGGAGTCATTATTCAGCTATATAAACTATGAAATAACTACATGCTAACATTTTGAGAACATTAATTAAAACAGTCAAACTAGACTATCTAAATTATATAAACAGAAAAAGCCAGAACATAAAACCAAACAAGTTTAATTTAAATACACATTAGACAGTAAGCTCTTTCGTCTCTTGTTATAAGACTTCATCAGACTGAATAATGCATTATAAGACATCACTTAAATAGAAAAGGAAATTCACATGACACAAATAAATTAATTAATGCTTTAACCCCTTTCTTCTCAAAAAGGCAACAAAATCTTACAATTGTTTAGATCTCATGGAAAACATGCATTTAATCTCAATTGCCACAAATATTCGTACCATCCAAGTTCATCTTCTGCATTAAGCATTTTATTATACCCTCTCACTTCATCCAAAACTAAAAACTTAAAACCTACTTTGCAATTACTGGATTTGTAATGCTTGCCAAGTATATTTCTCTCATCACCCACCAATACTGCATGTTTATTCTCATATATTCTTTTATACAGTTATTTAGTGGTACAGCCCACAGTGAACGATTTGCAGGGCATGCATACCACTAAATACACAATACATTTGAATGCACAAGTATAGCATCCCTTAATGGAAATATTGTAATTATTTATACAAATTTCATTGGCACCAGTAAATAAATAAAACATTTAAACATCCCTGATTTCACACATTGATTAGAAGGAGGTTTCAATTTTGCTTGAAAATCATTTTTGAAACATTTTTCTTTCATTTTCATGAAGACTGGATTGTCACTAACTGGTTTCAAAATCTGTGGGCAGCTTTTCAAAAATTTCCAATTATTAGATATAATATTTTTAATGGCTCATTTAAACTATTATTAATTTGCATGGAAGTTCTTTAGTCAGTAGCTTTTGACTTTTGAATTATTGTATCAGCAGAATACCTTAAATTGCATATCTCAGTACACTTTTCTGAGACTAAATTTTCAGGATAACCCCTACTGATGAACTCCCTGCATAAGCTGGCACCTTCTTCTAAAAAAAAATCATATTTTTCATTAAACTTAGGTCCCCATTAATTGACCCTTAACAATGTTAGCTTTAGTTGCTTTAGGGTACATACTACTTTAATGTAAAAAAGCATTATTGTGCACCTTCTTCTTGTTAATTTTAGTAACCAATCTGTCTTTCTCCTTTAAAATTGTCAAAAAATGAAAACAGTGGTCCAAAGAAGAAGCTGGGAGTGACCATCTTTTCTTGAATTAATTTAAACTTGACCAGTTGCCTGCATCCAAATGCAACTGCCAGTACAATACCCACTTCTCTAAGAATGACCAAGCTCCATCTCGGATATCTGTTTCAATGCTGTCAATACTATCACCTGTAAATAAACAGGTGATAATGAGGTAACTAATTCTAGTTCTCATGACAACACCTTAACTAGAAATTCTGATGGGATTTTTTTAGACCCGGAAGAATATCCACCCTTGAGAAGCTTGGAGCAATTAAAGAACAAAACTCCCCCATTAGACCATACCTGGTAGAGAACCAAGTGAACGCCCACTCCTCCAATGTGTGTTGTAACAGGAGAGGGAAGTCCACCAGGAGAGGGAGGGTAGCTTACAACTGAACATGGAACAACAGGAATTAGTTGACATGGGTTTGGTTGAATGTGACACACTTCTTGCCAATTTCCCAGATGAAACATCGGATCATATTTTACCATCATGCAATGCTGTTACTAATTCCCTGGATAATTTTAACGTTTACAATTTTTCTAGTATCACTATGGATACAAAACATTGTGATTTATTTGCAAAAGACTTTGCCTTTGTACCCCACCGACATGCTGACATTGCTGCTGTGTTAATAGATTTAAAACTGTATACATGGAAATTGAATTTAAAGGTTATATTTCAGAACTAATTCTCAGAGCAATTCATTAATCTATTAGCTATTTCTAGCACCTATAACCTCCCCACTACATCCAGTGATTCAGTTGTTTGAGAAAATTTGTGAATTAGATATTTGTAATTCCATCATTAAAAATAGAAGTTCCCATGAGACTAACTTGAATGAGAATTCTATTATGAGAGAAATTAGAAATGTACTTGACAAAGTTAGAATAATGAAACCTGACAAGGGAGGTGGGGTGGTTTTAATGAATTATGAAGATTACAACAATAAAACGCTATTTATCCTTAATGGGAAATTTTACTTAAAATCTTAATGAGTTAAATGGGGCATACAGCAAGATCAGAAATGAGCTACAGGACTTATTTATTGAGGGTTCTATACCCATAAAAGTGTTGAATTATTTGTCAGTTTCATACCCCAGAATGTCTGTCATGTTTGGTTTACCAAAACTACACAAAAATCTTTTGCAACCACCAATGCGTCCCATTGTCGACGCAAAAGGCTCCATCACACATCCCATTGCTAAATTCCTAGATATGAGATTGAAAGACTTGGTTTATCGAGAATTCCATATATGTAAAGACTTATGGAGTTTTTTGGAATTAGCAGATAAAGTACCCCGTAAAAAAAACTATGTCTTTATGACCATTGACATTAAGGACATTATTCTGTAATACCACATGATATTGGTTTGGATTGGCTTTCAGAGTTTCTTTACAAGGATATTGAACATGGTGATGTTAAGTTTACAAACACCTATTAGAAATAGTTCTGAAGAACAACTTTATATTATTTAACCATGAGATCTTTTTACAACAAGAAGGAGTAGCAATGGGTTCAGCTTGTGGGGGCCTATATGCGAATATTGTTGTCACCCAATGGGAAAATAAGTTTTTATTTTCCTCCTCATTTTATACACACATTAGATCTTATACACGCTTTTTGGATGACATTTTTATTTTATGGGATGAGCCAAGAGAACTTATTGATGATTTTGTGTCCTATATTGATTCCACCACAAGTTTCATAAAGTTTACTTACACCTGTGATTTAGACCAGATTTCATTCTTGGATGACCTTTTAATTAAATATTATCAGAACTCTATCAGAATTCTCTACTTCATTTTTCCAGTACCCATCCTTTGAAACAAAAGAAAGCCATTGTAAAAGGACAGTTTGCACATGTTGTACACAAATTTCTAGTGTCCCACCAGGACACAAGTGCTCCTCAACAATTATATTTTACTTGCCTAGCACACTCAAGCAAATCTGCAGTCTGCGGCTACCACTCCATCCATACAGTATAAGAAGGAATCAGTACTGCAAGCTAAACAAGGATATACATTTTGAGCCTCAAAAGCAGGGTCAGTCCACCCAGGCATTCTACTTGTATGTTTTATGAGATTGAAGCTATTACATTAGCAATATTTCTTA
The DNA here is from genome assembly GCF_019279795.1 of Protopterus annectens. Classification (NCBI taxonomy): domain Eukaryota; kingdom Metazoa; phylum Chordata; order Ceratodontiformes; family Protopteridae; genus Protopterus; species Protopterus annectens. The sequence goes on from NC_056745.1 coordinate 1,383,335,135, forward strand.
GTAGTTCTCAGCTTGCTAATAAAACTGACTGTTGTAGCCTTGTGTCCTGCCCCCCCACTAGTACAGTAATCCTAACTGTCCAATAGACAGTATACATTTAATTCACATCCCTGTGACTAAATTAACCATCGAGCAGACCTATCAGTGCTTTCTGCCTTAGTTTGTATCACTTGGAGGCCCACCTGTTTATTTGCATCTCTATACATTCCCCTTCATTGCTAATGTATCTCCCTACTCTAATCTGTGCACAAACTGGTTACTAATCAGCAAGTCAATGTGAAGACACACTCCCAACCTTAATAAACTTTGCTGTCTCTTCTCTCCTTCACTTTAGAGGTAGTTTGAATTATTACTTACCCCCTCTGAGGCCTTCACTGATTTCCACTGATTGCCTCTCTGGTTTCTTTGCATTCCACCTGGTTTACACCCCTTGTGCTATCTCCCTCCCCCAATACAAAGTGTATATTAGAATCCTGCTGAGCATGGAGCCATCTTTAAATTTCTAGTCTCCCACCAGGACACAAGTGCTCCTCAGCAATTATATTCTGCTTGCCAGTAAGCCATTAGACCTCAGGAATTTGTTTTAAAAGTGTTCAGATTTGTAAAGTAATACTTACTTTTTCTTTTGTCTTGGTTGGCTCTGTCCCACTCCGTTCACCCTCGCTAATGCTCTGTCTCTCTCCGCTCCCCTGCTCTGCCCCCTATTTCATCCCATCCCCACTACCTATACATTTATAGTAATCACAGCCACACCCACAGCTCACCCTCACATCACCTCCACCAATCACAGCTCCTCAAGTCATATCACATTATACCACACCAACTTGCTCCACACAAAATACTCCCAATCACTCTCATTACCACTAGGCATTTTTTACATCACCCACACTACTTCCCCATCCACATATAGTGCAACCCTATAATTCCTATTCAGACCCCCCACCTAGAAACAACTTAAACTTTATAACCATGACTATCACGCAACTAAGTCTAGTCTGTCTTCTCATAATTCTTTACAACACCACAAGTTATCACTCTAGAAATATCCCTAAACTTAGTAACACAACACTGCATTAAGCACTCTCGTATACAGACACCACACATTATAATATCTGCCCACAGTTATTCAAGAACTACATAACGGACCAATTCAGGACTAAACACATATGCTCTCATTCCTACTCCAAAAAAAACACAATACTTTCTCACACTCCTCACCAAACTCCAACGTCTGTATAACCATTTTAACTCCAGGCTCACCATAAGTGGGGATATCCACCCCAACCCAGGCCCAAATCCATCCTGTCCAACTCAAACTGCTCTAACACAAATGTCAGAACATAACATTCCCACTTTCTTCATCCCTGGGCAAATGAACAACAGCAACAAAACCAACCATCTTTTAATGCTAAATATTAATATTAGAAGTATCAAAAATAAAATACCTGAACTCCAGGCCACAATAACACACTACTCCCCAGACATAGTTGCTTTAACAGAAACCTGGCTAAATAAAAACATAGCTAACTCAGAAGTTCTCCCTACCGGCTACAATATCATTAAACAAGACAGACCACTTCGTAAAGGGGGTGGAACTGCCTTACTGTATAAGTCAAACGTAACTGTCCGTCAATTACCAAACTCCTACCCCTCCCCCAATAATTAGGACATACTTATCTCACAACTTCAACTTCACCTTAAAAAGGTCATCACCACAATTGTGATCTATATTCCACCTGGTAATACACCTGCTAGCCTTGAAGACTTCTTATCCTTGTGTTCTTCCACATACTCACAAGAAACCCTTATTCTGGGGGACTTCAACCTAGATTGGTTCACCTGTATATCGGAACCACCAAGTAATCTAATAAATCTCCATGGCTACCAGCAGCTAGTCCAAATTCCAACTAGATGTGATAAAAAATCTAAAAGGGAATCTATCCTTGACTGGGTCCTAACTAACAACTCCACATTGTACCCTCACACAGGCAGTCTCCCAGACACCTTAAGTGACCACAACGTAATATACTTTATACGTAGTAGAACAAGCATATGCAACACCACTAACTATATATCCACTAGAAACACAAAAAAATTCTCTCCTGAGGTCCTCAACACTTTACTCTGTAACTGTGACTGGATCCCCCTAAAAACCCTCCCACTTGACCAGGCTGTAGCATATTTCAGCAAAACATTTCTGCAACACCTAGACATTGTCACTCCATTGTGCAAAATCAAGGTTAGAACCTCTATAAACTCCTGGCTCAGTAAAGAAACCAAACAAATCCTCAAGTCCAGAGACACTGCCTGGCTTTACCATAAAAAACAAAGAAACACAAAGCCTAACTAAGTACCAAGAACTGCGGAACCATGCAAAAAAATGCATTAGGCTGGACAAAAACTCCTACTACACAACATTACAAACTAAATACCAACACAACCCACAAAAATTTTGGAAAAATGTAAACCAGCTACTAAAATCCACCCAAAAGGCTACCCCCCAAACCAACCACCCCTGACACTAAAGTTCCCATCGAAACACAATTCATCTCCCACTTTGTGAACTCAATTCTATCCTTAGTATCACAGGACAGTTCCTTCCTCACTATCCCCCCCCCCCAACACAAATAACACTAATACAAGCTTTACCCTCAAAACAGTTTCCACCACTTCAATCAAAAGCATGCTCACCAAACCAAAAACCTCATCAACAGCAACCGACCTACTCCCCAGCTATTTCTTGAAACTCACAGCAGATGCTATTGCTATCCCAATCTCCACTCTCATAAACAGATCAGTTGTTGAAAACTATGTGCCCAAACTCTGGAAAATATCCTATGTTACACCCATACATAAAGGTAGGACCTCCACTGAACTTAATAACTACAGACCTATTGCTTTACTCTCCCCCCTAGCCAAAATCCTAGAAAAATGCATCCATACCCAGATGCTAAACTATCTCCTAGACAGCAACATCCTGTCACCTACTCAGCATGGTTTCAGACCTGCCCATAGTACCACTACAGCCCTCCTCTGCTTCACAGACATAGTAAACCGTCTCAAAAATGAAGGCCTACAAGTGTCAACTCTTTTCTTGGATATGTCCAAAGCATTTGACACAGTCTCACACCAAATCCTGCTAAACAAACTAAACCAATATCATCTATCAAATTCCACTCTTACCTGGTTCCAAAACTACTTAACTGACAGGTACCAAGCTGTGAAATGGGAAAAATTATATCTCTCCTCAGCTGCCCATAACTGTAGGAGTCCCACAGGGTTCTATCTTAGGACCAGTACTATTCACAGTCTTCACAAATGACCTCCATACCTCCACACAGCATGCATCTATAATTCAGTATGCAGATGACACTACCTTAATCTGTGCTGCACAAAACATTACCACCCTCCTGCAAACAACTCAACTAGCATTCTCTGACATTGAAAACTACCTTACCAAAGCCCAACTTATCCTCAATCCAAAGAAAACTCATCTTATGATTATAACCAGTTCTAACAAAAACACTAACAGTCAATTCACTATCTACTCCACTAATGCTACTCCAATTGTTCCAGTGGCACAAGCTAAGCTATTGGGAATAACCATAGACTCCCACCTAAAATTTGATAGTCATCTCAACTTAACTATTAAAAAAGTACATGCCAAACTGGGGTCGCTCTACCGTATCAAACCATTTCTTACCAACAACACAAGATCAGCCAGTGCTCGCTCCCAACTTCTATCCACCCTATTCTATGCATCTCCCATTCTGACTAATCTCAACAAAACTGAACTAAGCAAAATGGAAGCCTGCTATAACATAATTGCCCACTTTGCTGCAAATTGCTCATATAGAACTCATCACTGTACTGCTTTGAGATAGCTCCACTGGCTTGAACTGCCCAACCTCCTAACTTACAATCAGCTCTGCCTCTGTCATTCTATCTATTACCTCCCCAGTAAGTGTCCTGCCCTCAAAAACCTAGTACAACATCACTCAGCCAAAAGGCCTCTTAGATCATGAAGCAAACTACTACTAGAAGTCACCAACAGCTACAATAGCTTTGGAGATGCGCTATATAGTAGTTCAGTGGATAAAAATGGAACTCTGTCCCTACAAGCATTCAAAACACATCATCCAATGCCTCATTTAAAGACCTCATCAGGCAACATCTCAAGGAAAGCTGGCAGTGCCATGATTGCTCCCCAGGCTAGTGAAAGCGGATAACACATACATACAAAATCTAGAGCACTTGATAATAGTTTTCAATCTTACTCACAAACACTGGCTAATCTACAATGTATGTACTGTACCTGTGTACTATGTATGTATTCTACCTATGTTCCAAATGTCAGCTGTACACTACAAATCTATTAATTATCTTTATTTTTAAAATGAATATATTTTTGTTTGTTCTCTCCACTGTAACTGTTTATGTGCCACATACCACTGTAAAACATGTCTCCTGTAATTTGTGTGTATACTGATCATGTCTAAATAACTAAATGTGTCTGTAATTTTTCTTTGTGGAGCTTTTCTCCCTGGCCCTCTGCTGAAAAAGGGCCTTTTTGGCTCAGTCAGACACCCCCTGTTAACAAATGTCAAATAAAATAAAATAAAAAAAAAAATAAATGTAGCCCGTATGGTCTACACTATGGAGGATTTTCTATGTGAATGTGACAACCTTAAACTAATGTTTTTAAGAAGGGGTTACCCATGTAAATTCATTACAGATATACTGTTAGAGGTAGTTAATAAAAGAGAAAGAGTTGTTTCCTTCCCCTTCTAGCAGACCATGAAACAAATGCTGCTTCTGGTTCCATTCCTGTAACCACTGATAACACAGAGGATTGCAGGGATTGTAAGATCTCTTTTATTACTGTTTTTACTACTGACAATTATAAATTAAAGAAAATTTTAGATAAGAATTGGTCTGTGCTTAGCCAAGACAAAAGTATAAGACCTCACACAGGTATCAACCCCACAATGGTCTTTAAAAAAGGTAGGAATCTGAAAAGTATCTTTGAAACTAAGAACCATTACTCTAAATGGAAGGATGGTCACATGAGTAAATGTGGAATGTGTAACTTTTGTAAATTCATTAGAGAAGGCAGTTTTTTCCATATCAACAACACAGAGATTAGGATTCATCAAAGATACAACTGTTTTTCCAAAAGAGTTATATATTGTGCTATTTGCACCTGTTATTGCTGTTATTATATTGGAAAAACTGACCATAAATTAAAAAAACGTATATACGAACACCTATATGACATTAGATTAAAAAGGAGACTAATGCTCTAAGTAAACTTATCCTAGAGAATGAAGGGCATGATTTTAAATTTGTAGTTATTGACAGCATTGAAACAGATATCCGAGGTGGAGCTTGGTCACTCTCTGAGAAGCATGAATTGTACTGGCAGTTGTGTCTGGATGCAGGCAACTGGCTAGGTTTAAATGAACACATTTCAATTAGTTCCTTACTTAAATTAAGAGCTACTGAAAGATAATGGGCAGGATTCACGAAGGCTTGCACGGAGTCTAAGAGTAGTGTAAGACTCCATGCAGCCCTTGCGATCCAGGAACAGGCCGAAATTCTGTGTAAGAGACCAGCTAAAACGTCTCTTACACGGACTGGGCGTGGATATGCTAATCACCTCACTTGCAGCCGAAAGGCATGCAAATGAGGTAGATTAGCGATCCACGAAGCTGAAACCAGCCCGTGTAAGAGTCGTGTTAGCTGCAGAAATGTACTCAGTTGACAACTGAGTACGTTTCTGCAAATAACACAATGGAGCCATGTCAGCTCCAAATAAAGGGTGCATATGTGTGAGGCAGCATGCCAATGGCCAAATATGTGGCCATTGGCAAGGTACCCCGATGCAAATATGATAAAAAAGTAATTCGCAGCGCAGCCCCGCGCAAACGGGCTGCGCTATATAAAACATAAAAATGAAGGTTATAAACCCACAAATGTGGGTTTTTTGCAATACATGGATTTACAATGCAGGGACCAGCAGACCAAAAATAACATGGCCACCATTTAGTGGTTGCTAAGAGGGGAAGCTGAGTCTAAGACATGTAACTAAGCATTAGTAGGCAATATTATGTAAATGAGTGTTAGGATACTGAATCCCACTATCACATAGCAAATGAGCACATTCTGAGTAGTGTAAGAGTTACATAAGGGGGAGGAACAGATTAGGAGATAGGTGACATCACAGGGGGAAATGGCAGAAGGAAATGCAGTTCATTGGAGGACAGTGTTACGTGACAGATGTCAGACACATATCATGGAAATAGGAGTGCCACAAGATAAGCATGGGAAAGTCAAGAAATGGAAGGTGTACACTGTAGCCAACACCAAAGTTTCTTGCTGGGCGTGCATGCACACGTGTGCATGCCAGGAGGCGCGAGTAGGGCAGTGTGCGCACGTGTAAGGCAGACTGAGCATGTGGGAGCCTGTTGGCAGACTTGTAAGACTGTTTGCGCTGGTGTGCGCGTGTTTTATCCCGAATAAGTAGATTCTAAACTGTGTAAGCATGTGTGCGTGCATGTAAGCCACTGTGAGCGTGTTTCCGCTGGTATGCGCGTTGCTCCCCCCTGAGGAAACAGAAAGGAAAATGGAAGCAACAGAAATAGTAGGAAGCTAGCAGGGAATACTGCTGAAGCTAGCAGGTGAAAACAATTAGAAGCAGGCAATTACACAGGCAGAATACTAGCCCAGCCCAGCACTTAAAACTCTGCAAACAGCAGTGCAAGATGTTTCTCTCAAGAGACACTGCAAAACAGGAGTAAGCTATTAGAAGTGAAAACTGAAAAAGCTTCACTCAGAGCAGAAATGCTAGGGGCTGCCATAGCTGTCATAAGGAGACATAGGCAACTTGCTGAGGGTGGTGACAATGCAAATGCTGCCAGACAACCCACAGTGAGGAGACGGAGAAGAGTGTACAGGCCCAGGGTCACCTACCAGGGGTTACATGAGCTGGAGATAGTGGAGCGCTATAGAGTGGACAGAGACCTCCTGCAGCAAATTGTTGAGCTGTGCAGGCCACGCCTCACACACAGAACCAACAGAGGGGAACCCATCCCAGTGGAAACCAAGGTATGTGTTGGCCTAAGAATACTAGCAACAGGTACCTTCCAGAGACCAACTGGTGATATGATGGGGATATCACAGGCATCAGCCTCCAGGGTACTGCACCATTTCCTGGATGCCATGTCAGCACATGTCGGTGATCATGTATATTTCCCCAATGCCCGTGAGGTATTGGCCAGCAATATGCGTCTCTTCCAGCAAATAGTGGAATACCCTGAGGTAGTGGGTGCAATAGACTGCACGCACATACGCATCAAAGCACCAGCCTGTGAGCGGTGTAGGGCCTACATTAACCACGAGGGCTTCCTCTCCAACTGCCAGGTTGTGTGTGATGCCCAGGGCATAATAATGAATGTGTGTGCTGGCTGCCCTGGAAGCTACCATGATTCCCATGTCTGGCATCTGATGCAGCTGTACCAGACATTTGCCAGTGGGGACATCCCACATGGTCACTTAGTAGGGGATGCTGGATATGCACTGGAGCCGTGGCTGATGACACCCATCAGAAATGCACACACACCTGAACAGGAATGCCATAATGAGGCACACGCACAAACACGAAATGTAATCGAGCGTGTGTTTGGGCTGCTCAAGTCACGGTTCCGGTGCCTGCATACATCTGGTGAAGCCTTGCAGTACTCACCAACTACATGTACCCAAATTGTCATGGTATGTGCTATGCTACATAATATGATTCTGCGAAAACAGCTGCAGCAGGATCACCATAGGGCTGGGCCAAACAGCCCCCCACCATTGCCAAGTCAATCACAGGCAGAGCGTGACTTGGAGGAGGAACAACCTGAGCCTGCCCCAGTAGGCAGAAGGAGGCATGCCCAGTATGCCTTGGCCTTGGCAAAGCGGCAACACATAGCACATACACTGGCTCAGTAGGGAACCTGGAAATGATACTTCTCTCCGACTCACACATATAGTAAAATGGACGCCTAAGTTGACACAACCTGCTTTTAAACATGTACAGGGAGTGTAGTATGTGCATCCAACATAGGCAGCCCTGCAGCACCACCTGAGGCATGATTGCCATGTGTTAAGCAATGTAACACCATGTAGTATATGCAAACTTGATGACCCTGACTAACATCCTACCCTCACCAAGCATGATGCCACAATATGAAGATGAGATGATCAATTGCAATAATTGGCTGAAGTATTGCTGTTAGTCAAAGGGAATCCAATGTGTGCCAGCCTGGGATGACATGCTGAGCACGACATGATGCTCCATCTGCTAGGGGTGGCATGCACCTATCAGTCCTGGCCTTATGGATACTGGCAAAGGCTGTTGTTACCCCCAGCGTGCCGTGAATAGGTATGGCTCAAAACACAAACCCACCTCCATAGGTATCACAAGGGATAAGAACCTAGATGTAATGCTACCCAATGCCAGAAGTCTAAACAGCAAGATGCATGCAGTCTAAACTCCCCCAGCATGGAGAATGTTGATATCTGTTCTGTAACAGAAAACTGGGTCAGGGCTCACAACAGCACCCTAACACTACCAGGTTACAACTCATACTGTGCTGTACAGCCCCAAAACATGGAACAAGCTACAAAAGGAGGGTGACTAGCAATAATTGTCAAGGATAACCACACCCCCATGTTGGTACCACAACAAAAAGCAGCATGGACTAGCCATGGTCAAGTAACAGTGGCTAAAGCTGCCTCCCAGTTTATAGCCTGCTACAGACTACCGTCCTAACACCAGGAACTGCACTTGGCCTATGTTGGAATACATGAATATATCAAGCTCTCCAAACCGCATTATATTGGGTAACTGAAAATACCCAAACATAGACTGGGAGCATTATTCTAGCTCCAACACCCTAGGGCAAAGGTTCCTAGAATCCATAAACCAAAATGCTCAGGAACAATGTACCACTCCCACAAGAGGGGTAAGCATACTGGATGTGATAATCAGCAACATGGGTAATGGATGGCAAGATGAGAAGTGTATCCCACTCTGGCAAGATAAGACCATAGAGTAATCACACCGGATATACACATTCTGACCACAGTCCTTGGCCAGAAAACCACAGTGAAAAACATGTGTAAAGCAAATGTTGCACTCCTCCAAACTGATGTGGAATCCATTAAAGCCCCTGTGCATGTGCAAAATATGGGCCACACCTCAGAACCCGTTATACAGGCATTCCATGAACACTGCCAGGAATGCATGGATTATGCAATCCCAAATAAAACCAAGACACAATGCCATACACGCAGGCATCTGGCATGGTGGACCCCAGCCATTACCAAACCATGCAAGAGAATGAGGAAGCTACTACATGATAGAGCAAACCTAAAAAGGGAAGTAATCTCTGATCAGTATTATGGCAATAAAATATGTCCACTCATACAATCCACTAAGGCCAGCTACAACAAGTTGATTCTGTGAATCTTGAGGCAATGTTACACCTGCCCCCATGTACACAGACAACCCTCTCCTCCCCCCAAGAAATACAAATATATGTGAGAGATGCAACCATTTATCCAAACCGGAGGCTGAGCACTCTCAAGTCAGTACTGTCAAAACTAGTCAGGAGGAGAAGGTAACCACACACACCACAAACCCAGTCTCACATGGACCTATCACAACTGCAAACCAAAGACATAAACACAGAAAAACATTCCCGGAGGCTCTAATTACAAACACACCACATCAACAGAGGCCTCCAAAGCAGACACCCAAGCAACCACTACCTCCAAACATAGCACATGCAACACATAGTACACAAAGCTGGTGTGCCAAACAGTCACAGGCCAGAAGGAGAAACAACATGCCTGATACAGTTGTAATAGGTGACTCCATAGTCAGACACACTGCTGTCCCGCTCACCAGACTGAACAAGGGAAAGGGTACAGTAAGCTGCCTGTAGGCTGCTACAATACACCACATAACACAAGTACGCAGGTCACCCCAAAGCAAATACAAATATGATGCAGTCATTGTCCATGCTGGTGTGAATGACATGAGACGTACCTCCCCGGACTACATGAAAAAGAGACATAGATGAGCTCTCCGATTATGTAGTCCAGGCCGGTATGACACTGACCTTGTGCAGCATCCTACCCTCACCAAGAATGATGCCACAGTACAAACACAGAATGATCAGCTTTAACAAGTGGCACAATTACTGGTGTCATTCCAAGGGGATCCAATGTCTGTCTGCTTGGGATGTCATGCTTGACAAGCCACGCTGCTTTGCCAGGGATGGCTTGCACCTGTTACCCCTGGGCATCTGGATATTGGCTAAGGCTCTTGCTACCTCCATAGAGCCTTTTGTAGGCAAGGCTGAAAAGACTAACCCACCTCCCTAGAAAACATAAGTAGAAAGAAACATAAGGGTAATGCTGCCCAATGCCAGATGTCTAAATCTCAACATGCATGCTCCCGAGGCCCTCCCCAGTATGGGGAACATCAATGTCCGTGCAGTGACAGAAACCTGCAGCAAGGCTCCTGAGAGCACACCAGCACTACCAGGTTATACCTCATATCATGCGTTATGGCCCCAAAACCTGGACCAAACCATAAAAGGATGGGGAGTATCCATATTCAGCAGAGATACCCACACGTCCAGGTAACTGACAATGCACGAAGCATCGGAGACCACTCATGTGCAACTAACCGTAGGCAAAACTGCTGTACAGTCTGTAGCATGCTGCAGACCACACTCTCACACACAGGAACCCCACTCAGCCTTCCTGAAGACACTGGATAGTATGAATGTCTCACCAAATACCAAACAAGGTACTCACAAATTACCACATAGGTGGTAATCCATTACGTATGGAAGGAGTAATCAGGAACCTAAGGACACAAGTGGACAGTAACCTGTCATGTGACACTCACATTGTCAACGTGGCTAGGGAGACCTTCTATATTGGCCACCTTATCATGAAAGGATTCACATCTACGTCAACAGAGGTCATTGTGCCCCTATACTGTTCTCTTATCAGGCTCATAATTTAGTACAATACCTAATTTGGAATGTACCTTACCCAATACCTGCAGCAGTTAGAAAGACCTCAAAGGTACCTCACCAAGAGGATAAAGGGTCTCAAATATATGTTATATGCTTCCTGGCTGTAGACACCCCAGCTGTATGCAGTCACATACTGCCTACGCAGAGGCGTATGCCTGTTGTACAAGGCCATGTACAACACATGATTAATGGACATGCTCCACCCCAGAAAACCCAAATCCATCAGAGCTGTGAGAGCGAGAGATGTCAACCTCGACACATAATGAAATAGGATGTGCTGGAGGGACAGATACATAACCCAGAGGCTCCCTACACCCTGGAACGGAATCCCACTCCATGTTAGGCAGAGCCCCTCACTGACTCTCCTGAACAGGAATCTTGCCAAGTGGATGGGTGATCGTAGATGTACATTGGGGGTCTTCACTGTGTCATGTCCAGATAGAGGCACAGTGAAGTAAATCCTAAATGGCCATAATATTCACATAGCAAGGGGTGGTGAAAGCCACACACACTCTGGCTAGGCTTATAAATGCCCTAGGGCGGATAGCCTAGTATGAGCCTATGAACCTATGAAGATACAAATTGTACAGGACACTAAGGATAATCACAAGGCTTTCTTAACTGATGGTAGGAACCTTGTTGGGAATTCACAGATATGCTCTGAATCACTCAAATATTACAAACAATATACCAAACACACACACATTGCCAACATCCAACCTGACAGGTGCAGAGCAACCCACCCCCCCAAAATGCCAAATATCTATCCCAGCAGAGTGCTGGCCCTCCGACATTGCAGATGCTGAGGTAACAGCCAGCATCTACAAAGCAAAACACACAGCATCAATGGTACGAGATGGTGTCCTGGGCTGAGTCCAACATGGACTCCAAGAAGAATGAAATGCCAAATAACACTACTGCTCAATGTCAGCCTTACCACGGGATATGTACCCAAAGAGCAGTGTCCAACAACAGTGGTCCTTCTCCACAAAGGTGTTGCCTGAATGGATACTGCAAACTACCACCCCAGAATCCTGACAAGCTTGGTCTGCAAAGCTATGGAAAGGATCAGCATGTACCTCAGACATAAAGATATTGGGGACCTACTGACTCTGGACCCTACCCACTGTGGCTTTCTTAAGTGCAGATCCTGCCCCTTAAACATGTTTGACTCATTTGAAACAGTCATTAAGGCCATTGATAAGGGGAATGTGGTCCACACAGCCTAGCTGGACCTCGCAAAAGGCTTCCATACAATACCCCACGTGCTCATTATAGATAAGTTTACCAGCTTAAATATAAACCCCTATGTCAGTAGAGGGGTTGCAAACCAGAATAAGGACAGAACTGACATGGTCAGAAATGCTGCAGCCATGTCAGACTACAAACCAGATACAACTGGCATCCCACAAGGTTCGGTCTTGGGACCTCCCTTGTTTGGTATATATGTCCCATAGGTACAGGCCAACATGGAAGGACTGTGTCTGAACAAGTTTGCAGAGGACTACAAACTGGCCACCATATCTGACCCTCCTGCTGACACAAGCATCCCACAAAAGGGCCACATAGAAACAGGCAACTGGTGCCATAGCCATGTCAGCAAGCTAATTGCAGAAAAGTGTATAGTCAACCCCTGTGGATATACAGTAATTGCCCACCAATTACCACATAGGTGTTAACCCATTAAGTACTTAAGATGTAATAAGAGACCTGGGGACACAAGTTGATAGATATCTTGCATTGGACAAGCATGCGGCTGTAGTGGTTACAGAAACATACCGTATACCGACCTAATCATGAAGGTAGTCAGATCTAGATCAGGGGAGGTCATTGTGGCTCTGCAGTCATCCTTCATCAGCCTCACAATTGAGTACAATGGCCCCTGTGGGATGTACCTCAGCAGACACCTTCATCAACTGGAAAGACCCAAAAAGTACCTCACCAGGAGTATCAAAGAGCTCGAACAGATGCCATGTGTTGCCTGATTAAACAAACTGCAGCTCCACACAGTGCCATACTGCCCGCCCAGAGGCAAGCTGTGCCTGATGTATAAAGCCATGTCCAAGCTCGAATCAATGAACATGCTGCACCTTGTACAATCTGAATGGCAGTGAGTTATGCACATGAGAGACCTGAACTCCAGCACTGACATACATAGGACATGCTGTACTGATTGATCCATAACACAGAAGCCACCCCCACTCTTGAGTAAACTCCTAGTACAGGTTAGCCAGAGAGTCAGTCATCGACTCTCCTCAAGAGGAATCTTGATGAGTGGATGGGAGATGGTAGGTTTACCCTGGGTATCACTGTTATGTCATGGGTAGACAGAGGCACAGTATACTAACCATGACATATGTCATGGCAAACTCCAGTTACAATGTGTGTCGAAGGACAAACACACTCTCTGACTAGCATTAGAAATGGCTTAGGACACATCGCTAGTGTTTGCCAATGTCCACCCATGTTGTGGAATACACTACCAATGTTGGACAAGCCTAGTTTAAGTAGTCCATATCTGAACATAATGCAACATGGTCATATGTGCACAACTGGCCCCTAACCAGTCTGTTGTGCTCACTATGAAAATTTAAAGCAGTGATAGGACTAAAGCCCAGGATACTGTCCACCACAGTGAAAGTACTGAACCAGTACACTATACGGTACTACAGTGTTTGGTCAGTATGAAAGGATGTTGACAACTGTATGCAAAGTATCCCATGCAAACCCTGCAGGCACAGTATAATCCCTGTTGTGTTCAGACACAAAGCAGTTGGCCATAAAGTACACAACATGACACCCAACACACAACCATAAACGTGAGATATTGTTGAAGTTCACACTCATCCACAAATGTGGTGGACTGCAGATTTCAACATATGGAAAGCTCACACTGGGCATGCTCGCACACTTAGGCCATATCTCAGTTTAGCAGTTGGCCACACATATCTGGTATTTGTACATGTTATTCCTGGAACCAACCACATTACAGCAATCTGCCCAGTGCACACAGTTAAATGACTACAGAGACATAAGTGATATAGTGGATCCCTCTCATATTCAAACATCTTCCACAGATACACAAGTTGTTCATAGAAACAGTGAATGCTATGGCAATAAAGACCTGCAAACAGTCTATCAGCAACAAATATTGTGCATCTGACAATTAAACATATGGGTGCAGAGGTCAATACTAGGCAGTTTGCCCTAGGGAATGAAAGCTTAGCCAGAGTGTGCTTGGCGTCTGCCTCCCCAGTACAGTAGGCTACTGTGCCACTGTAAAGTAGGTCACATAAGGCACCGTTTGAGGCTAGTGTGCTGTGCCTCCATCAAGCAGGGACACAGTGGAGATCCCAAGGGTTGAATTTTCTATGCCACATCCATGTGGCTGGTGTTTGCTGGAAGAGGGTTGGTGAGGACCTCTAACAGTAAGTGGGCGTCAATAACAGACTGAGGGGAGCCTTATCTGCAGTGTCTGGACAATTTCACTGTCAACACTTTGTCGTGATGATTATGAGGGATTGAAGTGTCGTGCCAGTACTGTTCAGCGATGTCCTCCCTCTGTGGGCAACTGCTCTGCAATGTATTAGCTCACTCTGTCTGTTGGACAGCTCATATATGGCTGGTGTACACCGGACAGGTGTCCTGTTGTGGAGGAGTCATAGGTATATTTGGGATAGCATGATCAATGCAAACCTTCCACATGCTCATAGAATGCAATTGCCAAGGATTATGCAGAGTGGCCTGTATACTCCCCCAGCATGGGTCCTTTGAAGTCTTCCACCCCAGTCTTCACAAGTGCAAAGTCTGCTTTTGATAAATACACTTTGTTTGCAGTGACAACCTTGCCTGGGAGTGGGGATGGGATATGGATGTCCAGGGAAAGGTGGGTATGGTCAGATATCAACTATGGTGGTCTACCTCTGGTGGGAACAGTGAGTACCCATGTTGCAGATGGTCAGGTGCAATATGTATTCCCCCTTGTGGCTGTGGTGAGTGGTCCTGCCATAGCACATGGACTCACAAATTGTAGTGGCTGTAGGGTAATGTTGTAGAGGCCTGAGTAGTTCCCACACACAATATACCTGTACCTGACATTAACAACTGGAATGGTGTATGTGAAAACCTTCATATCTTGGCACTGTTCCCAGGGAAGCAAAGTGTGTGTTCTGGATGTGGGAGGGGTGGTCTGAACTGGTTGTGTTGTGTGTTACAGGTCCTGTGGTCATGAAGCATGGTATAAAACATAGCCTGCCAGTGCTGATGTGCATATCTGACCCTGAAGTAGGTGGCTGCAAATGCATATATATGCTATCCCCCACCTGACAGGTAGTAATAGATGTACATACCTCTGTATAAATAATGATGTCAGCACCCTATAAATACTGCAGGTGCAGAACAGATGCCCAGCAATTCGGATAGTGCGCTCTGCTAATGCGACTCCCTCCAGTGTCATAATATAGTTAGGTAGGGGTTTGAATCGCGCAAATGCTCAGTGTGTGTGTGTGTGTGTGTGTGTATGTGTGGGTGAGTGGGGTTGGTGTGTGTGCAATTCTGTGTGAAAGAAATGTCCCTTTTGGCAACTAGGAGAACACACTACAGGATGCACATTCTCCTTTCTAAACACTGATGATGTCAGCACCCTATAAGTACAGCCGGAGAAGGGAAGCCTCTCAGTAATGCAAATAGCGCGCTCTGCTAATGCGTCCATCTCAAGTGTCATAGCATAGTTAGGTAGGGGTTTGAATCCTGCAAATGCTCAGTGTGTGGGGAGGGGGATTAGTGTGTATGCAATTCTGTATGAAAGAAATGTCCCTTTTGGTAACTAGAACACACTACATGATGCACATTCCTCTTTCTAAACACTGATGATGTCAGCACCCTATAAGTACAGCCGGAGAAGAGAAACCTTTCAGTAATACGAATAGCGTGCTCTGCTAATGCGTCTGTCTTGAGTGTCATAACATAGTTAAGTAGGGGTTTGAATCCTGAAAATGCTCAGTGTGTGTGTGTTTGGGTGAGGGGGGTTTGTGTGTGTGCAATTCTGTGTGAGAGAAATGTCCCTTTTGGCAACTAGGAGAACACACTACAGGATGCACATTCCCCTTTCTAAACACTGATGACGTCAGCACCCTATAAGTACAGCCGGAGAAGGGAAGCCTCCCAATAATACGAATAGTGCGCTCTGCTAATGTGTCCGTTTCGAGTGTCATAACATAGTTAGGTAGGGGTTTGAATCCTGCAATTGCTCAGTGTGTGTGGAGGGGGGTTAGTGTGTGTGCAATTCTGTATGAAAGAAATGTCCCTTTTGGTAACTAGGAGAACACACTACATGATGCACATTCCTCTTTCTAAACACTGATGATGTCAGCACCCTATAAGTAGAGCCGGAGAAAAGAAACCTTCCAGTAATTCAAATAGCGCGCTCGGCGACTGCTTCTCGTACTAGTGTCATAACATAGTTAGGTAGGGGTTTGAATCCTGCAAATGGCAAGTGTGCGTGTGGGGGGGGGGTGGAAGTAGGATATGTGCAATTCCATGTGTGAGAGAACTGACCCTTTTGGCAACCATTACAACACACCAGCTACTGCATATTCCAATCTCTAAACAGAGATGATGTCAGCACCCTACAAGTACAGCAGAATGCCCATGTGTGTGGGTTGTTGTTCACAATAATGCATGACATTGATTAAACCAGTAATGGCAATGCACACATATGATGTATGTGTGTGCCAAATACACATATATACCTGTGACCTTCAATAGTTCCCATGTCTGACGCCTGCCACATGTGAATACATGGTATTTGCACTGGATAACATTATGACTGTGGTTTTCTGTGTGGGTGCTGCATGTGGTATGTTTATATACAGTGTGAGTTGTATATGGTATCATCCTAGCAGTGAGGGATACACATCTGGTCTGGGGCATATAGTCTACATGTTGTTGATGAACAGGTGCTGCATGTTTTCACCTGCTGTAGGAGTGGTAACAAGTTGTTCCATAGCAATGCAGTGACTACATGCTAGGAACCTTTCAGCTAGGGTGTTGTAGCTACAGTAATTCATCAGCATTCAGTAATACTTCAGCATTCTTGGTGAGGGTATGATGCCAACCAAGGTCAGGGTCATACCAGCCTGTGCCACATGCTCAAAGAGCCCTTCTATGTTCCCTATCATGTAGTCCAGGGATGTATATCACAGGTCAGCCATAGTGGCATGGACAATGACTGAGTCATATGTGTCCATGCCTTTGACTGACCTGTATGCCCACTGTCATATCACTGTGACCTTCACCTTGTCCAGCCTGGTGAGCGGGACCTTACTGTACCGGACAATAAAGGTACATAACACAACTGTAGCAGGTGTGTTGTCTAGCCGTACAGGCTGTGACTGTTTGGCACACAGGATTTGTGTGCTATGTGTTGCACGTGCTGTGTTCCGGCTTAACGTATGCCTGTGTGCCAGCTGCAGAGGTGTCTGCTGCTCAGGCAGGATGCTATTCTGAGGCTCCAAGAATGCCCCAGTGTGTTCATGTGTTTGGATTGCTGTCAGTGTAGGTCTACATCAGACTTGTATTGTAGTCACTGTAGTATTTCATGCCACCTGACAGGTTATGCCAGTACTGGGTTCAGAGTGCTTAGTCCTCAGTTTGGCTATGTGGTTGCATCTCACACATGTGTTGTACATTCATGGGTAGGGGAGAGGGTTGACTGTGTACATGTGGCAGCTGTGACATTGCCACATGACTCACATATTCCACAACCGTACCATAGAGGTGACTGACAAGTGACCTTTGCACATGCTACCATAGTATTGCGATTGCCATGATGATTAACAGCACATAGGGCCAATGGGGAACAAGGTACAGAAGGTGAGTATGTGAGGGTGTAGTGCCTGTGATTAGTTAGCGCTGGCATATATGACTGCTCACGTGGTCAAATGCCAGGTAAGTCATATGCAATGTGTCACAGGCAACGTACATGCGAACAGGACAAACAGTGACGTTCTGTCAAGTGAGACATGGACATACGTATAGTAAGCTATGCAGATATCACTAGGAATCCACAGAAGCTCCATCAATCTGCATTGCAGCTGGAATCAGTGTTCCAGGGTAACTACAAGCAAGCATGCATGCAAACAAAGCTACAGTAATCAGGGCTGCATGTAGTCCATTGTACAACAAACAAGCTGTACCACTTCCAGTAGGTAACAGTGCAAATATGCAGGCACTATACACATGTACATGGAAATACACAGGTCAAGATGGCCAGGGTCCAGTCACAGCGCACACAAGTGTACAGACCATGTACCGTCAGGATGTACAATAACTGGACGGAAACCCAGGTGCTCATACCTGCACTAATACACATGGCAAATAACAGACACTGATCCTTCACTCAGTGGTTCCATACTTAGTAGGATGTATGCTACCTGTCCTGCCACCACAGTATCCCAGACATTTGTGGGGACTCTCCCTCCTGTGAAAGTTAGTTTTGTGTGTTGGGGCTGTCTAGCATGGTATGAGGTGTGAGCTTGCAGTGCTAGGGTGCTCCTGTGTGTCCTGTGCCAGTCGTGTAGTACTGCACACATATCAACATCCTCAAACATCCGCATTGCAGAGTCCAGTGTGGGCAACATGCCACTTTCAGTTTACATGTCCATCATTGCGTATCAATACTTTCATTACCTTATCCCCTGTGCTACCTATGTATGTGGCCTTCTGTTGACATCCTTACCACCAGTATGCAAACATGTGCAGATGATACACTATGGTACTTACCATGGGTGTAGAAACAGTACAAGACAATCATACCCTTACTGCATCAGGCATGCTGGGATATACCCACAATTATATCAGCACACTGTACTGTTAACAACATGATACTACTACACGTCTATGTAGTCACCCTGTGCATCAGCAACATGTTAACCTGCACCTGCACTGATGTTACAGATTGCAGGAGGTGGCACAGTTTCATCAAATGCACAGGGTGTGAACTTGGTATGCCTGAGTCTGCCACTGATACCACCAATTGACATGTATGTGTATGTGTGTTGGTGAGGGACAGCAGTACAAGGTGGGGCAATGTTGATGCAGTGTGTGCGTGTATGCGGTAGCCCTAGGTGTTGTCAATTTGCATGTGTGTATGGATGCACACAGTTTCACCTCATGGCTGCCATATACCGGTGTTTGTGGACAGCCACAGACTGTACCTGCCAGGTAATACAGATCAGTGTCTCTGGCCACGGACACGGTACCTGTGCCTTGCAAGGGTGCTACGGACCGTATCTGGTACTAATCCAGACTGGGTACTGTCATCAGAAGCAGGTGTTCCTTAACTGGACACAGATCCCTGTTGGGCCTGTCCAGAGCCACGTGCACGTGGTCTCCTGGGGCGGTCTGATGACAGCACAGACCCAGCATTGCTGGGGCTGCTGCTGGCACTATGGCAGCATCCGCAGCCCTGTTGTCATCTGCGATGACTGCCAGCTGCTGCTATTGCTGGCATACGCCCACGTCGACGCCTCAACCGTCCACCATTGCCCTGGCTCATGAACATGTAGTTGTGGAACTGATCTAATATATCCCCACAACGTCTGTCTATGACATAGTTGAAATTACGGATGGCAGCCGCAATGTCACGCATACTGTCACTCATGGCTGTGTGACATGCTGTCAGCTCCCTCAGATCCTGTCTGGTGTACCGTTCCATACGTGACTGTGCCTGTATGACAGCCCGAAATATAGCTGAGGTTGTAAGACCTCTGTGGGCATGTCTGACAGGGGCAGTACACCCACGGATGCTCCCACGAGAACCCCTGGACATCTGTCTGTGTGGTACCATCTCAGGGCCATGCCCATGGCTGCTGTGTGGGGAAGCATGTGCCACAGATACCACATTACCCTGGTCAATGCCCACTGTATCCTGCCCATCACCTAGGGACTTTGGTGACAAAGGATGTATTGGCAGGATGACTGTGCGCATTGACGGGGTTGACAGCTGTGTACTGTCAATTGGCTGACCAATGACGGACCCTGGCACACCTTCCTGTCCCATTACACAGATATCATCATTATCACTACCCGTGGCACCTGATTCAGGTTCCCTGCTGCATGACACCAGAGCAGCACCAGAACCTGTGGGAGGGAAACAGGAAACACAGTTTACAATGTCTACACAATGTTACCAGTGATGCACACATGCACACAGGTGCACACATGCACACGTGCACACATGCACACGCACACAGGTGCACACATGCACACATGCACACGCACACAGGTGCACACATGCACACATGCACACATGCACACAGGTGCACACATGCACACAGATGCACACATGCACACTTGCACACTTGCACACTACTCAGTATGCGAGATATCAACACACAGACACACCTGCATGCATACACAGAGCACTACTGATTGAGCCTAATATTACTATTACTATCAAGACTATTAAAGGTATTGTTAATACACACTCACCAGCATGGATAGGCTGCATTTCTGTTACACCGGTGGGACCTGCAGAAGTGAGGAAATTAATGTCAGTGGGCACAACTGTGCCATTGTTACTGAGTATGATACAGGTCAGTAGTACAACAGTTGTCTTTCACAGGTCAGCTGCTGATATTCAGAATATCACACTTGCACATTAAATACTATGATGACAGCTACAAACTAAGGACACACCTCACACATGCATTAACTACCCGTGTACACAGCAGTCAACTATACATATGGCATATTACCTGCACGCTTGTAGTCATGGTGCTGTGTGGCTCCAGCCTCCATCATAATGCAGGTCTGCTGCTGTTGTTGTTGTTGGTGGGCTGGAGCCACAACACTTAGGAGTAGTCCCTCCAGTCTGGTGAGTGGGGGATGTGTAGCCACCCCACCACCTGTGGCAACCTGTTGCCTGTGGATATCCGATGCATGCTGACTGACATTTCTGATTAAATCACTGCAGTGATGTCGTACCTGCTCATATGCCCTATTATGCGTGCCTATGTCATTTACCCGACGGACCAGGTCTTGCCACAGTGCAGCCCTTTCCTGCTGATTCTGGCTGGTGCGGGAAAAGAGTATTGCGAAATCCCGCACCAGGCTCTGGTGTATTTCCTCATCCTCGGCTGCAGAGTATGCCGGATTGTGCTGGTGAACCATGGTCCTGAAAAAGAAAAGAAAATGATATCAGCAAAATATGTCAGCAGAATTTGGCACACATACTACACATGCTACTCGACTGTTGTGATACAACATATCTCCCATATATAGCATCTGTCTGTCTATTGGTGTATACACATGTAAATGGCCAGGTATCAGTGCTCAGCCAACAACTGTGCAACAGTACCTGGCACACTCCATACGACATACTACCAAACCCCAGCAGTCAGCACACTGATTCAGGTCCAAAGCACCTCCTCACTCTGGGGGTTTGTATCAAGGTACTGTATGGGGAACATCATCAACTACTGTGATCTGACCACAAACTAATCGCCCTGGATATACATATCCCACCTCCACCACCAGCACAAACGACTACAGTGAATAACATTCCAAACGCAAACTTTACACTTCTTAAGACTGAGATGGTATCCTTTAAGCCCACTGGGCCAGTGCAAGCCACAACCCACAATGCTGACTCCTTCCCAAATGATTTCTATGGACATCTCCGAGAATGCATGGATCATGCAATCCCATATAAGACCAAGACACACTCCACAAAGGGAAAGCATCCTGTCTGGTGGACCCCAGCCATAAACAGATTGTATAACAAAAGATGGAAGCTACTGCAAGACAGAGCATAATTCCATAAAGGGAAGGCATGTCTGATCAGCACTAGTAAAGAGCTATGTTCTCTCATACAAACATCCATGGGCAACTTTGAGAGGGAAATCACCAGGGACACTACAGATAACCACAAGGCCTTCTTCAGTTATGTTAGAAACCTGGTCAGAAACCCTCCAATATGCTCATAGTTAGTACACAACAACAAATAATTCACTGAACCCACAGATATTGGCAACATTGTGGCAGACAGGTTCTGTGCAAATTTCCCCCCCCCCAAATGAAGACATACTTATCCCAGCTGAATGTAACCTCCCTGTCATCACAGATGTCCAGGTGAGAGCTGCCCTCAGAAAAGCAAAAAACACAGCATCGATGGGACCTGATGGTATCCCCGGTTGCATGCTACATGAACTCCAAGAGGAGCTAAACCCGCATATAAAAGTGCTATGTAACACTAGCCTGACTACAGGATATGTACCTGTACACTGGCATACAGCAGCAGTGGTTCCACTCCACAAAGGAGGCACCTCTACATACCAATACAATACAACACAATACCATACAATACAATACAATACAATATGCTATTGCCCCTGGGACTACAGCAGCATACTGTTCTGCTACCCTGACCCTTGTGACACATGTGATGTGACGGTACCTGTTCCTGTCAAACAGTTACACAGGGTGACTCATATGGCATATTACCTATCTGACTAACATTCAGCAGGGGTATGTGTGACATGTACTCATGGGGAGTCTTGCTTCTTAACACTGTGTGGTTTATTGCAGGGTATGTCTTATCTGTGGGTAGGAACCTGTACCTCCGCCATGTGCTCTCTACTGCGGTGTCAAGGATGACACACAGCGGTCATTTAGGTTGTGAATGGTGTGAGGTGTTACTACGGTTGTTGGACATCTGTCATGGGTGTGACTTAAGTATGTAAATCCAGGAGTGGTAACCTCTATGTGGGTAGTATGTGTGCACTCTGTGGTGTTGTCAGTCACTGTGCATTGGTAATGTGTTAGAGTGCATTGTCACAGTGTTGTACATGTCACTGTGTCCTTCCCCATATCTGTAGCTGTCATGTGAGGTACATACCATGGCAGACATTGTGTGGTGTGGAGGGGTACACTGACCTACATGTCCATAGCTGTCACACCATGTCTGCTGACACATACCATGTACAGGTATTCCAGGAATAGTGTGCCACTGTGACTGTCAATGGGGGGCCTATTGTACACGTTTATGACCCTGTTCACCCCTGACACATGTAGTGGTGGGCAGTCAATCACATATCTGGTGGTTACTGGTATAGGTGATTTGAAATGAGGTATGGTACTCCAGTTTCGACACTGGTGTTCACTCCATGCCTTTGTCACCAGGCACCTGTTGCAATACATCTGTACACATGTGCCTCACTCAGAATCTCTCTCTCTCTCTATATATATATATATATATATATATATATGTATATATGTATATATATATATATATATATATATATATATATATATATATATATATATATATATATATATCAATGTACATATATTGCTATAGATATGGAGGGGGTGTGTGACAGAGAGGAGGTGAGAGTGACAGAGGGGGTGGGACAGGGGGAGTGTGAGATAGTCATATACAGTCATATCTGTAGATAGTCAGATCTGTCTGTCTATGTATATGTGTCTACATATATCTATATCTGTATGTGTGTATTACATATATATGTTTGTACATATTCTATCTATTTACATCTGTCTATGTATTCCTACATCCCTCTCTATCTATGTATACATATATGCATATTATATATCTATCTATCTATATATATATATATATATATATATATATATATATATATATATATATATATATATATATGTACATACATATATTGACATACATACGTATCCATATGATAGATAGGTATATCAACATGTTTGTTTACAAAACTGTATACACACACTAACATACTGCTAAACATACATAACTTTGAAACCTACATTGTACATTGCACTACAACCTACATTCAACCTACATTGATATGTGCACATAGATGCCCTCACATACATATGTATGTACAGCCTTCACTGATAGTTGCTATATGTCCCCTGCCCTATGCACATCTTCATATACATATAGATACAGACTAATGACACATATGGTGGGTTCACAGTATGTAGACTTTTAAAGTATTACTTTATATTACCTGTGTTTGTCACAGCTGCTTGCGTTGCCTTTTGGATCGGTGTCCTGCTGCTGCTCCAGTTGACAGATGACAGCTTTCTAGTAGGTTTTGTTAATAAGTGTTTTTGTTTGTGTTTTTTTTTCTCTCTCTCTCTCTCTCTCTCTTTCTCTCCCTACCTCCAGAGGGTGCAATGAAAGTATTGTATGTGTGGACTGGGAGTACAGCATGCTTTTGTAGGTATCTGCATATGTCCATGTGATGGCCTCTGCACCAATTGTTAGCCAGCATTTGCTAATTGCATGCAGCCAGTTGTGTACTGATTGCAGTTCTCACTGTGATTTCAGGACAGTGGTATAAAAAGGTATGTGAGATATGCATAGCCCTTTCAGATTTTAAGGGCAGGGACCATGCTGGTATGCTGTGGACACTGTTCTGTGAGTCTAAAGGTTAGTATCTCTCTCATATTTCCGGCTGTGTTGTAGATTAACATTTCTCTATTCATTTCTCCAGTTTCCTGTACTAAGTGTGTATGTACACTGACACCTAAGACTACTACTACTGTTAATGTGTGTGTGTGTGCTTTCCTGTGGGACATGTGGTGTAAATGGTATATAGCAGTGGTTCTTGCACTTTGTTGCTATGGCTTCAATATTTGCCCTTTACATTCACTACTTGTATGCCTGCTAGGTGTCTTGACTGTAGTGTGTTGCTGTGGCTTTCCTATCTTCCATGTACATTCACACCTTGGAATGCTTGCTATATCTGATAGGGTGTTACTGCATGCAGTGTGGTCTGGCCATGGTGTGGGCCTTGACATCTATTAGGGTATTTGAGTATGCTGCTGAGCAGGCCCCAGAGACTCTCAGGTGCATCGTTTATCTGCCTCATGGAATGGTACATATCAGTGGGGTACACCCATTAAATTATCTGGTATTCTACAGTTGTGACTTTGGGTTAGCATGAGCATATGTATTACTACACTATTTCTGCCGTGCAAGTGGTGCATACTTTCAGTACTTCATAGTTACCATTGCATGTGTTGTAACACCTTTCTGCCTACTGTTTGTACATTTCACAGGGAGTCTGTGGGGCATCCCTGTAACTCAGTCACTGCTGCTATGTCTAGGCTCTTAACTATTCAAATATGGCAGTGTCATACCTCTCAAGTGTACAGATATTTGCAGGATGTCCACATTTTTGCCTCATATTTTGGTCCATATCTCATAAAACAGCTTTTTCTGGAAAATCACTCAGGGCTCAAGTCAGACTATAGTGACAAACATTTCAGTTTCAGACTTCGTACCCTTCCAAAAATCCAAAATAATGCAAAAACTGTTACTCTCTCAACTGTCTAAGTTTGTCGGAGCAATATTTGAAATATGTCCCTGTTTTTGGGCCTTTGCTCCACATTTTTTATTACTTAGGCCAGATGTCTTGCTGTAAGAGGTTGTGGGGTATGGGCAGTGATTATCCTGCTGTGAGTATGTGTGTGGCTTGCAAGGTGCTACAGTGACATTATTACCTACTAGCTACCAACTAGCATGGCTGTTTCTGTTCACACACTACTATTATAGAAATCCACTACATTTGACAGTAAATATACATGACATGCTTTGTGTACTACACATCCTATATTCCCTTTACATTCATTCCTACTATTGCATGATATATTTATTGTAGCACAATGTTCTTATATAACAGTCATTGCTTAGTGGTAAGTCATGCAGACTACTGTTTCCAAGGTCCTGGGTTCGGGACTGACAGTGGGATTTTATTTTGCTTTTGAGCAGACTACAGGCCTTGTCATTCAGAGTGACTAAGGCACTTTTAAGCAGTTGTAAGCGGGTTAGCGCTGGTTTGCGCGGAGCTCACGCATGCGCACTGGTGTTTAGCTCCACGCACACAAGTGCACACCCACTTACTACTGCTTAAAAGTGCTTACTCTCAAGACACCAGCTAATTTCTTTGAAAGAAATGAAAATGGGGAGACAGGAAAGTGGTGAAAAAGGGGTCACAAAGAGGGTAGGACAGTAGGGAAACAAGCTCGGGTTTTGCAGGAGGGATGTAGGTAAGGCCCATAGCTGCCCATTTCTTCATCAGCAACAGCTGTGCATATGTTTGTAATTTGGTGTGACATTTGAAACCTTCCACCCCTGAGAGAGGTGTAAGGACAACAATAATACTTGTTGTACAGCCAATTGTAATTGACAGTTTACATGTCCAGTAGACATGTGTGCAAAATGGGCAGCTATGTATGGGGCGTAATTTTTTTGTGGGTACAGAGTGCCCTTTTTTTTTTTTCAGGTGAGAGCGGTATGTCAGGTACAGGAAGTCGGTATAGCTGGGGAGGTAGGTTGGGTAGGTTAACAGACAAGACAAACAAGATGCATACAGGGGCGGTGTATGACACATGTGGGGGGGTTACACAATTAACGGGGACGGATGTTTGGATATCTTGAGCCCATGAGCCCACAGATGGCAACAGTGGAACTGAGATCCCCACCCATGGGCAGTTGCCACTGTGCCTTCACTGCCCAGGACGGGGCTGTGCTGGGAGCTGTGTAGGCTGGGCAGCAGGCACGCCCGTGAGTTGTGCCACCCATGCCTCAAGCTGGCGTAGGGGCCCAAGCACAGCGTGCCGGATCTCCCTACTCACCACAGTCCGGACACTACGGAGGGTGAGTGGATGTTCTCCTCCAGCCACACTTGCAGAGGGGGGACGAGCCCCATCCCCTGCAGCACTTCCACCCGCAGGTGGCACAGGGCCACCGGAGGAGGGTCCGGCCTGGGCACTACTGCCAGGTGCACTCGCCAGCTGAGGAGGGAGAGGTGGGTCCGCTGGAACCCGCCTTCCCTGTCGTCCTATGTTTTGCATTATGTTATGACAGTTTGGGTTAGTTACGTACAATACCATTCACAATTAGTTGTAACAGCATGCATTAGTATTCCCATTAACCAAACACCCATATATTCAAGCCAATGAACAGCAAGCATAACACACGCATAATTTGAACAGCAATACACAATCCAACAACATGCGGGGTTGATTGATGGCAACAGACCATCAGGTTTGGATGTATGAACAGGGCAGATGCATCAGCGTACATGCAAATATGTATGAACCAAAAGGACAAATGTCCAGGGGTGTTAATTGTGATTGCACATACCAATTTCACGTGGAATGGATTATATGTGGTTATAGGGTAGGGTGAAGAAAATTTAATTAACAACTTCAAATACCAATACATATGCTGTACATTTCTACTAGCTGCAGATATATACACACTACAGTTCTGCCTACAGTTTCCTATGTGATAACTACTTCAGGTTGGTGATAGGAATGTTACTGCTACATCAATATACATTTCATTTTTCCTCATACACATTCATATCTGGCTCTGTTCAGCTACATCATCCTGCTACATTTGCTTTATATAGCTATAGACAACTGCGGATGTTTGGTATTTCAGACAACCATACTATCTGCATATTGCAGACTGAGAGCAACATATCCAGATTTTGGGACACACATTCCAGCTGCAGTACCGTTTTCAACACATGTTACTGTTTGGTTCTGCCTGTCACATTAATTTCATTCTGTACTGACTGCAGTATACTTTATTCAGGAGTTATTACTACTTTATTGGTGGATTCATACATCTTTCTCACACTCTCTCACTTGTTTTATTTTTACAATTCAGGATGGTACTTAATTCTAGGCTTTATTGACATGTTTTACCTGTAGTTATAACAATCCTTTCCAACAGTCTCACTTCTGTCATGTTTCTGTATTTCAACAGGGATATATTTCACACATGTGTTTTACTCAGCTTCTGCAGCTGTACTTTTCAGCCTGCTGCAGGTTATGTACTATTATATTACAGGTGGGACATCTTTATTTCAGACTTGTTTCATTTTTATGTTTGGATTACAGGCTGCATCACGCTTTTGTAATCAAGCAATACTTGCAAACCCTCTTACACTGTTACTTGCACATTTTATTAATTAGTGACTACACTGCACTCTTTTGCTAACTGCCATACTTATATATGTATTTACAGTTACAGGGAGAGAATTACTGACCTGCCTGGTGGCGCAACCGCACCAGCCTATCGCCATAGGCTCAACGGTTCACAGAACAGACACCTGCAGCTGTAATATAAATAAAGTAATATTGGAATACACATCTCCATAATATCAGCTAGGTTAATTTCTTACATAGATAATTACATGTAACTTACTCAGTAGTGGGACGTTGGGAATTTGCCGGGCCTCCTTGATCCAATGGTTCAGTTGGTCCTGCTTCCATCTCTTCAGGTCCGCATTGTGGTGACGGACCTGCTCACCAGTCCTTGGTATTCCTGTGGCACTGGTGAGATCATGAGCCAACCGGTCCCACACCTCAGCCCTATATGCTCCCCACAGGACCTGGCCCTGCATGAGTTGGGCCTCATGATTATGGACAAGGAGCCAAACCATATATTTGGACTCCTCAATGCCCCACCTCTGTGCTCGGAAGCAACTACCCTCACCTACACCTGACATCCTGGCTGCAAGTCAGTTTTACAATCGGTTATGCTGTGTATTCCTGCCTATGGGGCTTATATATGCCATTTTTCCCGCACTTATCTGTGATTGGCCATTTTGGAATTGTATCAGCTTCACAAAACCTGCTTTGTCATGCTCCTTTCTCTATTCATTCCTATATATATATGCTATTACTGCATTTCTAAGTGCAACTGTCATGGCTTAGTGGTTCAGTACTTTGACTATGGTGCATGGTATCCTGGGTTCAAACCTGGCCATTGCTTTTTATATTTTATGACTGTCTACACAGGCTAGGAGGTGTGTCTGTGTAAAGGCAGTTTTGATACAGCTTGCTCAATGTTGCCCGTCGGTTAGCTTGTTGGTGCGGTGCGCAGCTCCTTACAAACGGGGCACGCTGGCTTACGCGCCATTTGGCTGTCAGCATGCATATTATGCTCAGCTCAGCTATGGGGACACAGTTTCAGCGTGTTAAAACGCTGCTCAACCCTGGGAACTTATTCTACACCTATTAAACCACTGCTCACCTACGGGCACTCATTCTACACCTGTTAAAACACTGCTCACCTACGGGCACTCCTTTTACAACTGTTAAACCACTGCTCACCTACAGGCAGATATCCTCAACTTGTTAGACTGTAGCTCAGCTATGGGCACATCTCACATTTTTTTTTTATTTTTTTATCTCACATTTCTTCAAAATACATGGCCCATTTCATTACATTTTACATAAAATATAATTTTATATATGTGCATATATGTCAGGGACTTGTTTCGTGCTTATTTCACTAAAAATAAAAGTTGATGTTGTGGGGGCTCGAACCATGACTGCCTCCTCTACAAACAATGTATCTACCGCTACGCTATTGCTTCTTGGCTTACTTTGCATATTTAGTTCTTATATGCTTTTTGACTGACTGCTAACTGTGGCTAAGCGACGGGCACGCCCGCGCAAACGAATGCACTCACGGGCAAACATCTTTACAACTCATAAGAAAAAATATAAGCTGTTCATTTATACATTTTATGTTCATAGTCTGTGGGGGCATGTGTTATGTTGTGTTTATTCACATTTACACGGACTCTGTCATGGGGGTTTACTTTCAGGACTTTTACTCTTCTGGGAGCTTGTCCGTTTGCAGGGCTCGCCCTACGGACACACCCCCTACTGTCTTCCACGGACCGTGTTAGCCTTAGGTGTGATTCAGCATGCCCTCATGCATCTGCATAACATGCTGATGTCACACCGTTTAACTGCAGTCTCCGTGTAAGCCTTGTAACTCTTACACGGAGGCTTTGTGAATCCTGCCCAATATGTTTTATACAGAAAATAGCTTTATATATATATATATATATATATATATCTTTACATGGTTCATTATAAATATACCATATTTATAATTATTTCACATATTATACCACATTTTTTTATTTAATATATGTAATGTATTGCTCAATCACTTTGTCTTTAAGAGAGTGTGTCATTATTTTTTAATGGCTATGACTTTTTTTAGTCTGTTTTATATAAAGTAGATTGAATATTTTATTCATTTATCTGTTGAAGTTCTTATTATATAGAATGAAAGCACTTATGTTTATTATTGTTTTTGTGTCTAGTCAATAAATATTGTGTTCTCTACTTTGGGCTCAGACTCAATAGTGTATGAGAATTCAAGGAGAAAGGGTCACTTCTAGCTTCTTTGAGCCACTGTTTTTGTTTTTTGGAAGTTTAGTTTGTTTGGTTTTACACTCCTTTAACATTGTGACATCTAAAAAGTTAATGCTAGTGGGGCTAAACACTTTGGTGAACTTCAAAAAAGAATAAATACTATTGACATAATTTAAAAAATCATTTAACAAATCAGTGCCACCTCTCCAAGTTAAAAACACATCATCAAAATGTTTGAAGGAAACAATGTGGTCACCATAAGAACTCTCATAAATATTGGCTATCTCTCACCCGTGCACAAAAATATTGGCATATCTAGGTGCCATAGCGGCACCCATTGCCATACCATTGATTTGACAATATAAAATGTTGGTAAATTAAAAAAATATATAACAATATTAAATCTAATATTTCCATAAGAAGGCTAACATTATTACATGAAAATAGTTTAAATTTAGTTAATTCTATTCTAACCATTTCCATGCCTTCTGCATCTGTTATTACAGTTTATAATGATTTAAT
The DNA here is from genome assembly GCF_019279795.1 of Protopterus annectens. Taxonomy (NCBI): domain Eukaryota; kingdom Metazoa; phylum Chordata; order Ceratodontiformes; family Protopteridae; genus Protopterus; species Protopterus annectens. The sequence continues at coordinate 1,383,365,959 of NC_056745.1, forward strand.
ATCCAAGTGACAAGTAAATCTGCTTCTGACACTTTAAAGTTCTCTATTTTAGTTTTAAAATCAAAGGAATCTCTTATATAAAAAATACTTAATTCCACAGCCTTTTGCAGATGTTTATCCGCAAAGATTGCCATACCTTCTGTAGGATAGGCAAAAAATACAACTAATTTTAAGGTTCTCGACCCTTAAGTACTTCTTTGTACTCTCAGTAATTCTACCACAGTAGAAACATTCTTCTATCTATGAATCAATAAAATAATAGGCTTTTTAACATCCATAAATGCAACAACTTTATAAACTTCTTATCTGCCAACATTTCAAACATTTTCTGATCATATTTACTACTAAAGCATTGCCTTTATCTGCTTTCATTATTAAAATTTCATGATTGTTTAACAACTCATAAAATACCTTTATTTCTGTGGCAGATAAATTGTAGTAGTGGCATTTAGATTTGTCATCAAGTAAATCAATAATATGTAATTCACAATTCATCAAAAATAATTCCAACTCCTTTTTGAGTGGAAGATTAAAAACACTTGGCTTAAAAAATGTCTCTTGGTTATTAAGATCCCTAGGGTACAAACACCTGAAGTTCAGTTTTCTTACATAATCCCTTAAGCTGTTGATAACCTTGCATTTGTTAGCCCTTTTGGCTGGCACAAAATTTCAGCCTTTACTTAGCACATTACATGATTTGGAGAAAAGGTTTGATGAACTGGACCATGGAGCTCTTTACCATCAAAGTAACAATGGCTATCATTCTTTTCAGCAATTGTGAGAATCGTCACTGCAGTGATGCTTAAATAAATACCACTAGTCATCACAAGGACCAATTACCACCACTGTACATAATTAATCTATCCCCTAACAGCTTTTACCCTAGACAGATACCTTTTTCTCTCTGCCATTGATGTGGCGTTGAGTTCTCAGACACAACTGCAAAGTATTGACTGTACTAATCCTGGGGTACTTACCATGGTCTCAGGGTAATTGCTCAGCAATGTAGTGTGTTTCACTCTGGGAAATAGAGATTTCACAGCTCATGGCATATCAATGAAATTACCACTTCAAAAGTATACTTTTATCAGACATCTGAGCACCATCATTGATAAAATGGTCTAATTTAACTATCCTGTATTCACTGTTGCTCACAGCTCTTTCTGCCTAGCACAGGTGATTTCCAAATATATCACTTTCAGCCATCTCTTATCAGGCCCGTGGCTGAACCTAATGCCATATTTGGGCTGCATCTCTCTAAGCATATTGCCAGCTTGATTTACCCAAATGATGCTTGCCAAGGAAATCACAGGACTTAAGTGTCTCAGCAAACACAACACGACTATCTGCCCATACCTTGCATTCAGTCTCCAACAGACGCCTTTGTAGCAACCCATGCTTTACCTTTTGTACCATAAAACAACCTGTCCTATTCAGTCTCCCTTCATGTTCAATAAATCAATAGCTCCCCAAATACTCACACCAAGGACCTTCATATCCATCAGCAAAAACAAAACTAACTAACTAGCTAACTAACTAACTAACTAACTAACTAACTAACTAACTAAATACATGAATAACTGAATATAATTCAATAGATGGACATGTTCCTAACACAATGCATTCCCAGTTTTGGAACAAGCATCCCCTAAATAACAAACAAATTAGTACCCTAGCAATTTTCAATACCTGGTAGGATTTTCATAAATTCATAGCTGGGGCAGGCTGTGATATCCTCATGGGAAACACAGCAAGCACAAATGAAGTACAGTGAACCCAAATATTGGCACATCACCTTATTTGGTTAAACCTCTATATGGTGTCTATGACTATTTGCATCCTATCAACCTGAAAACATGTAAAGCTACAAACACCATTCTCAGTGATATTTAATCTTTGTAAAATCCGGTACTGTAAACTATTCAGAAATGCAGAACTTGTATGAGAAAGACTAAATAAGTTATGTATCAAATCCAGAAAATTTGACTCTAATTCTAGTTTAAGATGTGATTAGACTTGGTTTGCATTTTACCTGGGCAAATCTATTGCACAGTTAGATAACAATAACTTCACCAACACAAAGCTTGTCTGTGAAAATGGAAAGCTGAATGTCAGCCTCCTGTGTAACATATCATGATTTTTTTTCATTTCATGTGTATTGAGATATCCTTGTGTTCTTTACTGATTTCTGCACTGTGTGTGAGAAACAAATTCTAAGAGTATAGCTGAGAAGAAACACCAGCTTCTCGTAATTAAAGCAGCACATTAGACAACTGCCCAGGCATGTAGCCAAGTGAATATTTACACATACCTGTAAATAGTAATAATTCATGTTGTGTAATGGCACCTTCTGATTGTAGCATTCTTGGCAGGAAAGATGCTGAGATGCTGTAGGGTGAACACTGCATCATTAATCAATATACATTACAGAACACTACATTAAAACACGCTTAAGCAATATTTTATTATGCAGACAGAAGACATCTCAGTCATTCAGGACTGGTAACATTAATCATATTCTCAGGCTGTACACTGGTAAGAGAATGCTGTTGTAGCATGTGGAAGGATTATAAAATTCATCAGACAGGTTTTAAGTTGTATAGACTGTTGCTTCAGTGCATTTGAGAGATTTCAAAATCCTGGACTACAATGTTACTTGGGGTTTAATTTCACTCATACAAGTTAGTTTAATTCTTCTTATCACTGTTTTTGACTAGCGTTATTATTATTATTATTATTATTATTATTATTATTATTGTTGTTGTTGTTGTTATCATTACTAAGAACAAAGCAGAGAAATGTCAGATGAACCAGGCAGGCATTCCCTTAAAAATCATTTCAGTATGAACAATATCAAGTGTTTCATTCTAACCAGTCAGAGCAAGGAGCAGCTTAGTATAATGTCAATAGTTTTGTTACATGTACTGTGAAGAAAAAAGGAAAAAATGTTACTCAACTAAATCAGTCTGATCACACTTTTTTCATGGTACCTAGCATCTTCTTACAGATATGGTAATAAACAATTACCTTTACAATACAAACACTTAACTAGAACAGAATTTTTTATAAGTTTTAAAGCAGAAACACTTATTTTTAATGTGAATTTCATAACACAGGTACATTTTAAGAAAAGATATTTCATTTTTTTTTGCATAGAAAACTCTAGGAAGCTGTAAAACAATAGCCTCATTGTTTTGCAGCTTAAGAGAATGCACCATGGAGGAGAATTTTAACACGTTAATGGAAAAGCAGTGCCTTATGATAGGAATATTTTGAGTCTGCAAATAGTTCACTCACTAGTAGAAATCTATTAAGTTATTTAAAATAAAGAAAAGTCAATGAGGCACAAACACGCCAAAATATCAACGTGTTTGTGTTTCATTGACTTTTCTTGGGTTGTCTTTATGCCAATTGTGGTGAATTCGTTATTTAAAATAAAAGTAGAGGTAATCCAGAAAGCCTGAGTCAGGTTTGGTATCCCACCTGTGACCCAGTGGTTCCCTATTAGATGAACGAATGCTTAAAATGTCGAGTATGACATGCTCAACAGCTTTTAAGTGAAATTTCATCTAAGCAAAACCTCAGAATGTTGAAACAAGGAGTTTCGAAAAGTTATAGTTGGCCAGCCATCAGGAAGCCAATGGCTGACATCAGAACATTCACCCTGTCTAGCCATTCTTACAGTCCTCCACTGTGATGCAGTCTCGATGTTCACCCTGTGTAATGTTAGGGTCTATATCAGAACATTGAAGTATTAAAACTTCAAATGTTTTGATATCGAACACTATTCAGTGAACGCTAAGACTAGCGAAGCTGCAGAACAGCGAATTCTTTCCTCGGGAAAGAATTCAGTTGGCTGTTTCTGTGGCTTCTCTATTCTTAGCATTGTGGTGGAAAGTTATGGGTTGGGTTCAGGTAAGTGTGCGATTATATGTTAGGGTTAGGGGCGGGTTAAGTGAGTTAGGGTTAGGGAGCGGGTTAGGCATGTGTGCGATAATGGCAGACTTTAGGGTTAGGGGCAGTTTAAGTGAGTTAGGGTTAGGGCGCGAGTTAGGTAAGTGTGCGATAGTGACGGACCTTAGAGTTAGGGTTTGGGTTAAGGTAAGTGGGTAGATAGTAGTGTATGTTTAGTTTAGTGTAGCGTTAGATGTAGGAATTTAAGTGTATGTGTGTGGTTGCTTGTGTTATCTGTATGTGTTTCGGAGCAGCACATTTTTTCCATGGGAAAAAATTCACTGTTCTTCATGTTCGATATTTTCATGTTTAGATGTTTTGGGGCCGATGAAATAGCGTTCGCTATTTTCATCTTTTGATAACGTGATATAAATGCTAATGTTATGGCAGTCCTCCACTGTGATGTGATCTCGGAGTTGATATATTTAAGTAGGGGGTGGTGTGTGTGGGGCACAGCCCCCCATGTTGGGGGGGGGTGGGGGCAAAGCCCCCCACTTTATTTTATTTGTTGATTTGTTTTTGTTTTGTTTTTTTGGGGGGTTGTAATGGTGTACAGTACATTTTAGCCATCAGCCGTTGGATTCCTGATGGTTGGCCAACTGTAAATTCTCAAAACTCCTTGTTTCGACATTCTGGGGTTTTGCTTAGATGAATGTTCACTTAAAATCTGTCAAGCATGTCATCCTCAACATTTTAAGCATTCATTCATCTAATATAGATCTGACCCAGAGGGCGGCAGGACTAATGAGGAACAAAGTATAAAGGATTAGTCCAGACAAAATCACTATAGATAGCAGATTTAGGAGACTCTCTCTCATTGATACCCCCCTGTAGGAGGCATAAAGATGCCTTTATGAAGTTTTAAGTAGTTTATTCAGTTAAGTAGGTAGATGGTTGAGTGTTCTTGCACTTGCCCATGTACCTGCTTAACTGAATAAACTACTTGAAACTTCAACAAGTTGTTTAAAACAAGAGAATATGTTGTTTCCTTGATCTGCCAAAAGCAATGACTCAAGCAAAGAATATGGTGTTCCCTAAGGGGGATAGATTAATGAACCTATAGCCTTTGGGTAGATATTTTCTTGTTCCTTTACTTTTGTAAAGATCTTTCTAACAGAGTTAGGGTACAGACTAATTAAAAAAAAAAACAATTTGTCTAGGGTTAGTCTTGAATATTTGCAAGAAATCTGATTGTAATACAGACTATCTTAAGATAACTCAATTAATATGCAACTAACATTTTAATAAAGGATTTATTTATTCATTTATTTATTGTTTGTTTGTTGCTGGGGTTAGTACATTGGTACAAGAACTTTTTCAGTCAATGCCAAGGCCAATAAACCAGATACAAAAAAACATGCAAAGAACAACTTTTGTAAAGCTGAAAGAACACTACAGTTTAGTGCAATGAAAAATAATGGTATATGCATATGTCCTGCAAATTAAACATGCACAAGAGGCCATAAAACAAAATGAACAAAACTTACATTGCATAAACAGGCAATGTATAGCAAAGTATATCTCAGGTCAACAATGTGAAGGAAACCGTTGAAAATGAGTTTGCACAAAGCATTGAGATATGTAGAAGTGTTTGCAAATGTGCATTACAACTATGTACAAGAAATGTTAAACCTAAGATAATTTAGTGGTAGACATAAAGGAGGAATATGAATAAAAACAGGAATAATACTGTTCAGGGCTACCCTCTTTCCTCCCTGCTCACTGCATTTCCATCTCTGAAGCAGTCACATTTATGGGTTAAACCTAGATATAACTTTAGCTTTTATTAAAGACTGTGAGGTTATCTAACACAGTTAGGGGCCAGGCAGACTCTTCTATGAAGCAGGGTTGAGCTTCCAAAAATATTTTTCACATATTAATAAAAACATAATAACAAAACTAGACTTCTCGGTGTTGGTTTATTGTTTATTATTAAATTAAAAATGATTAAAACAGACTCCTAAATATTTTAAATTGTATCTGTGACACCATATTCACAGGAGCTAGAAACATTCAAGATAGGACAGTTTTGAAAATTCTGTTATTCTCTTATGTTTATAGGAGAAACTACTATGCTAACAGCTCAGCAGCATTTATATGCCTAACCAATTTTATCCAGATTTTACCCAATTTTCTGTCCCTAGAGGAAAGGTAACAAGGGTCAGCAAGCAGGTTTTTGTCAACTTTTACAGACTGTCTCTGTCCATAATGGACATGGGTGCCAATCCAGGAGTGAATTTGTGATTTCCCATCCATTGGTCCAGATTACACTTGAAGATGGTTAGGGAAGGGCTCTGTTTCACATGAATAGTAAGTGTATTCCAGATAAGGGTCAGTCTCTGGGACACATTTCACTCTCTCCAGGATGATCTATTCATGTCAGAGATCAGGTTTAGATCCTTGGAGGGGCAACCTTTGTGCAGAGAGTTTTGTGAATATGCAACATTTTCATCAAGGCTGGGTCAGAGACTGTCTGATAGGTCAGGCATAGATCACCCCTTGGTAATTGGTAGGAAACTGAATACAGGGATAGGATTGTAATTGGTTCACATATGATATGACATGTTGGTTATACCCTGTACTTCTTTTGGTGAGAAATCTCTGAGGATGCTCCAACTGTTGCAGGTGCCTGGTGTGGTACATGCCAAAGGGTGTATTGTACTCGATTATTGGTCTGATTAGGGTCGAGTACAGTGGTACTATGACATTTTTAGATCTGGATGCCATGTGCTAACTTATAAGCTGAGCTACATAGAAATATTTCCTCACCACCATGGACACATGATGGTCAAAGTTCAGATTACTATCTATCTATGTAACCAGATCTCTTGCCACTGGGTCCACGTCTAGGGTATGTTATCAATGTTGTAATTTGCAGGGGTATTTGATTTTCCAAAAGGTATTATCATGCACTTTTTGCATTTAGTTTGAAGCCATGGCTCTGACACCAATCATTAGTCTGAGTCAGTCCTTTCTGTAAGATATCAACATCATTTGCGGAGTCAGTGATTGCCCCCAACTTGAAGTCATCAGCAAACTAGGTCAAGTAAGACCATCTACATTTGCCTTGACATCTGAAAAGTATATCCCAAATAGCAGGGGGCTCAGCACTGAGCCTTGTGGAAATCCATTGGTGAATGGCTTCTTGTTGGATGTGGATTTCACCACTCTAATAACATGTGTCCTATCTGTGAGTGATCTGGCTGTCTATCTGGTGACATAGAGGTTTATGCTCAATTTTGTGAGTTTATCTATAAAACCAAGTGGAGTATTGTGTCAAATGCATTAGCCAGGTCATGGTAGGTGGTGTGCAATGACTTACCTTTATCCATGGCCTTGGTGACCTTCTCAAAGAAGTCCACCAGATTAGGATCTGCCCTTGATTAAGCCAGACTAAGTTGAGTCTGGAGTCTGCAGATTCCATGTTTGTCCTTTCCATAGCCTTGCATATGAGGCTAGTCAGACTTATGGATTAGTAGTTTCTTGGGTCTGTTGATGCCCCCTCCCCCTTGTGCAGAGGGATGATTGTTGCTGTCCTCCACTCTTCTGGGTCAAAGCTACTCTGGAGATCATGGTTAAATAAAGATCCGAGTGGGTCTGGTAGGTCAAGTTTCATGCTATGTAATAGCCACCTTGGGATTCCATCAGGGTCCATTGATGCCATGTTTCTAGTTTTGGAAAGTGCAGTGATGACCTCTTCTTTTGTAATACAGGCAAAGGAATGGTAGAGGTATTTCATAAGGAGTGACCGGAGGTGATAAAGGAGTTAAATTTGAACTGAATTTATTGGCCAGCAGGGTTGCTATTTCTTCTGGTTAAGTACAGGTAGTGCCATCTACAGCACATTGTTGAGTGTTTCCTTTAAAATTTGGTACATAACTAAAAATGTTTTGTGGCTATCCTTTGCTTGGGAGGCTATTTTATTCTTGTATGAAAGCTCGACTAGTTCCTTGATTTGCCTGTTTATAGATATTATAGGTTCATAGGTAGGTACTAGGCTAGTGGCCCCAGGGCCTATATAAGCCTAGCCAAAAATGTACCCTGGCTTTCACCACCAAAGAAAATTATTTTCCTGTGCCCCTGTCAAGCAGAGCCACAGAAGGTATCCCCAGGGTGAATTTCCTATGTCCCATCCAATCATCAAGATTTTTCTTGAAGAGTGCTAATGAGGAGCTTTGTTTGATATAGATAGGTAGTTTGTTCCAGAGTATGGGAAGTCTCTGGAACAGGAATCTATCCCTCCGGCATGTTCTGTTTATTGTGGTGACAAGGTTTATCTCCCTAGAGCATGTAGCTCAGAGGGATTGGGATTTCTTTGGAGCATGTCCAACAGCTCTGGGTTTGACATAGCTTTGTATTTTAGGCAGAGATCGCCTCTGAGTAGGCAATATGCGACGGAGTAAAGCTGGAGTTTTTTGAGATGGTCTGCATAGGGCATCTGTTTGAGGCCAGCAATCCTCTTTGTTCCCTTGTTTAATCCCTCATTAGTCTCTGTTGTGACTAATGAAGGATTTTTTTTCTCTGTTGTGCACCCTCCCTCTTACTTCTAGACAAGAATTTCTTCCTTACGTTGTTTAATCTATTAATGCCAGGGGTCCACCAGGGTGACGTGTTTTTCCAGTTTAGTTTGGTCAGGTACTGCCATTTCTATGCAGTTGTTTTAATGGTTGTACAGGGTATTCGTTTATACTTCTGCATAGACCTCCATGTTTTCGGGGTTAGGGGAGCTTTAACATTATGCATGCTGTCTCTTAACATAAGGAAATTTGTCTTGGAAAAAATCTTTTAGGCTTTAGGGTTTGATGGGAGTTCAACCATTACATTTATTTTAAATTTCAATATAAATGTTTGTCCAGTACCTACCTCACTCATAAAGAAATTGATCCTTAAACTAAAAACTACTTCCATAGCTGCAAACCAGCTACTATCAGACTATCTAAAAATGGCCACAGAAGTCATAGCCTTCCCCGAGTCCATACTAATTAATAAGTCCATAGTAGAAAGATACATCCCTTCACTGTGGAAACAATCCAGCATCATACCACTGCACAAATGCAGCACATCTACAAAGTTTAATAACTACAGACCAATAGCGATTTGCTCTCCCCTCAATAAAATTTTAGAGAAATGCATCTATATGCAGCTGATGCAATACCTAACTTCAAATAACCTGCTCTCAAAAGCACACCATGGCTCTAGGCCCCAGCAGAGCATCACTACTGCTCTACTATATTTTATTAATGTAATAAACCAACATAGAAACAATGGTCTGCTTATGTGCACTATGTTATTAGACTTGTCAAATGCATTTAATACTGTCTTGCACCAGCAACTGTTCATTCAGCTCTCCTCAATAGGACTTTCACAGTACTCCTTGTTTTGGGTTCTTAGTTATCTATCTGGAAGGCAAAAGCTGTTAAATGGCAACAAACCTACTCATCTTTCAACCAGTTACTACAGGTGACCCTCAGGGCTCTATCCTGGGTCCTGTCCTATTTAATATATTTATTAATGACCTCTACACCTCCACTCACAATACTAGTTTAGTTCAGTATGCAGATGACTCAACAGTAATATGTGTGGCCTCAACAATAAATAAGCTCCAAGACATTACCCAAAATCTTTCTCCTCTGTAGAAACCTGGTTCAAAGAATCAAACTTCCTACTCAACTCCAACTAAGTTAATGCATTTTGCCTCAAAAAGTTGCCAAAATCAAAAGCAACTTTTACATAAAGTCAGCAAATAATACTGTCATTAAAACTGTAACTCACAGTAAACTTTTAGGTTTTATAATAGATGGCAATTTCAAATATGACCAGCATATACTGTACACCATTAAATCTACACACCAGAAACTAGGCTCCTTTTTTAATTTCACCGTGTCTTTTGTGTTTCTAATACCATGATGGGAATGGACCACATTCGTAAGTCAAAGTACGATTAAAGTTCATGAAATTGGTATTGTTTGATGTTAGCTAGAAGTGCTCTTTGCAGCACCTGCAATGTGGCCAGTAATGACTCCTGCAATTCGTATAGAGTTACATGTATTGGTAACATATCAAAGTATGATTGCAAATTCCTTTTTATAAGACCTGTTACTCCTACTATTATTGGAACTGTCTGGGTATCCTTCTTACAATTTGCAATTGTTTCTGCCTGCAAATCCTGGTATTTTATGACTTTGTGTCTCTCTGTACATAAGACACTGTAGTCACTGGGTGTAGCAATTTCAAAGGTCAATGCTACTTTTGTCTTCTTTTCATGGACTACTATATCTGGTTTTCTCACATTTATTTTTTTAAACTGTTGGTAATGGGTGATCCCATGTGATATAAACTTCATCATTTTCTATAATGCATTCTGGCTCATGTTTTCAGTGTTTTTCAGCCACTTCAGTACCATAACGTTTGCACAATCCCCAGTGCAACAGTCTTGCCACATTATTATGCCTTTCATTACACAGTCCTTCTGCCATTAGTATGTCACAACCAGCAAACAGGTTTGTGAATGCTTTCAGTTCTGTTTTATGAAACCTACATCTGTCTGTTTCTTCCACATGTTCAATGGACTTAGTAAACAAAGGTGTACGTAATCTTTTATCTTGGGCCACCAATATTAACCTTTCATCTTTTGATTTAAATTCACCTCTCCTGAACCCTTCCTGTGTTCAATCCTGAACAACATGAAGTTGTTCCAAGAGTTTTCTGTACTTGCAACTTTATTTCTGCATTTTCCACATTTCTTGCCTTCTCATCTGATCCTTCACCTTATATTCTTTCTTTTGGTTTTTGGCACATTCAGTTCTTGCCTGATTTTCATCTACTTCTGGTTTGATTTCCATTCCTGCTTGATGCTGATATGCATCGCCTGAACTAAGCAGGGAAGTCATCTTAGACTTATTTTCCTCATGTTTCAAAACTTTCATTATGTTTGGGTCTTGTAAGGTCAGCAGATATGTATGCAGTCCCACAATTGCAGGTCATCAATTTTGAGGAGGCCCATACCTCCTTCAGAACAGGGAATATATAATCTTAGTATGAGCTGATTTTTATAAATCATTTGATGAGCATGAAGCATCCTTCTTGTTTTCCTGTCCAGCCTATCCTACACCTTTTGAGGCTAGTCAGTCACTCCAAAACTGTAAGTTAGGACAGAAAATAAGTCTAAGGGAAGTCTCTGTGTTCACCAGTGGGAGTGGTTAACACTGAACAGCCTGTCTGTCCCTGGAGGAGTGGTTACTACCTAGAAGCTGTAGTTTTATTGGCCATTTTGGGTCAATTCTAAACTCCATGATCTGTCTCTCTTAAAACCCGGCTGCCTTGTGGTTTTGGCGTCTTTTCAGGCTTGCTAGTTGTTGCTGAAGCACCTACCAAGGGGAAAAAACGCTGAGAGAAGAAAAGGAGCCACTTTTGTGATTTTAAGTATTTTCTTCTGATTTTTTGTTAAGTGTTACTGCTTTGCCGCCTACTTTTTGGCATTTTCCAGCTTGCTAAAGTTTATATCTGTAACAGTAACAGTACTTGGAACACATCTAGAGCCTCTTTGTTGCATTTCCTGTGTTGCACTTAATTTAAAATCGTTTTTTTTTTCTCTAAAAAACATTCATCAGTGGGAGTGGTTAACACTGAATAGCCTGCCTGTCCCTGGAGGAGTGGTTACTACATAGAAGCTGTAGTTTTATTGTCCATTTTGGGTCAATTCTAAACTCCTTGATCTCTCTCTCTCTTAAAAACCCTACAACTCTCCTTTTACGTGGTTTTGCACACTGAGCAGCATCGGGCAGTGCCGCCTAAACAGGTTTAAACTATTCCAGGCTTCACAAATCCAGTCTCACACAGACCTATTGCATCTGCATACCCAACACATAAACATACTCGGAGGGTCTAAATAAAAATCTGCCTAAACAGCAATGACCTCCTAAGCAGATATCCAAGCAACAGCCACCCCTCAACAATACCCATGAATCACATATCTCACAAAATCTGTGTGCCTCACAGTCACAGCCCTTAAGGCCAAACAACACACCAAATACACTTGTTATAGGAGACTCTATTGTCCGGCACACTGACGTCCCGCTCACCAGACTGAACAAAGAGAAAGTCACTGTAAGCCACCTGTCAGGTGCCAGGATCCGCCACATAACACAAGCACTCAGGTCACTCCAAAGCAAGTACAAGTATGACTCCATCATTGTCCATGCTGGTGTGAATGACCTGAGACGTACCTCGCTGGACTACATGAAAAGAGACATAGAGGAGCTCTCTGACCATGTAGCCCAGGCTGCTATGACCCTGACCTTGAGTAGCATCTTGCCCTCACCAAGAATGATGCCACAGTATAAAGACAAAATGATCAGTTTCAACAATTGGCTAAAGTATTGGTGTCATTCAAAGGGGATCCAGTGTCTGTCAGCCTGGGATGACATGCTCGACAAGCCACGTTGCTTCGCTAGGTATGGCTTGCACCTGTCACCCTTAGGCTTTCGTATACTGGCCAAGGCTCTTGCCACCCCCATAGTGCCTTTTTTAGGCAAGACTCAAAGGACAAACCCACCTCCATAGACAACCCAAGGATAAAAAAACTAAAGGTAATGCTACTCAATGCCAGAAGTCTAAACCTCAAGATGCACAGCCTACCTGGACCTAGCAAAAGCCTTCGACACAATACCCCACTCGGGCATCATAAATAAGCTTACCAGCTTAAATATCAACCCCTATATCACAAGATGGGTTGCAAACTGGCTCAGAGATAGAACCCACATGGTCAGAATCGCAGGTGCCATGTCTGAATCCAAACCAGTTACAAGTGGCATCCCACAGGGCTCAGTTCTGGGACCTCTCTTGTTCGGTATATACTTCTCTGAGGTTCAGGCTAACACGGGGGGATTATGGCTGACAAAGTTCACAGATGACTGCAAGCTGGGGGCCATAATCGAATCTCCAGCTGACACAAGCATCCTGCAAAAGGGTCTCACAGAGATGGATGCTTGGTGCCAGATCCACGGCCTCAAGCTAAATGCTAAAAAGTGCATATTCATCCCCTTTGGGAAAAACAAGGTGCCCACAAATTACCACATAGGTGGTAATCCATTAAGTACGGAGGAAGTAATTAGAGATTTGGGGACCAACGTAGATAGTAATCTCTCCTTTGATAATCACATTGTCAAAGTGGTTAGAAATACCTTCTATATAGCCCACCTTATCACGAAAGGGTTCGCATCTAGATCAAGAGAGGTCATTGTGCCTCTCTACTCGCCACTCATCAGGTCCATAATTGAATACAATGCCCCTTTTGGGATGTACCTTACCCGACACCTGCAGCAACTGGAGATACCCCAAAAGTACCTCACCAAGAGGATCATGGGCTACAAACAGATGTCCTATGCAGCTCAACTAAAGAAACTCCAGCTCTACTCAGTTGCTTACTGCCTACTCAGAGGTGATCTATGCCTGATGTACAAAGCCATGTCAAACCCAGAATTAATGGACATGCTCCATCTCAAAAAATCCAAGTCCCTTAGAGCTACATGCTCCAGGGACCTGAACCTCAGCACAAAAATAAATAGGACATGCTGGAGGGACAGATTCATTTCCCAGAGGCTCTCCTCACTCTGAAACTGAATCCCAATTCATGTTAGACATAGCCCCTCGCTGACCCTCTTCAAGTGAAATCTGGACGCGTGGATGGGAAATCGCAAATTCACCCCTGGGATCTCTTCTGTGTCCCTGATAGACAGAGGCACAGTAAACTAATCTTAAAAGGGGACCTTCTGTGACCTACTTTACAGAGGCACAGTAGGCTAATCTAATAGGGAGGCAGAAGCCAAATATACTCTGGCTAGGCTTATAAATGCCCTAGGGCAGATAGCCTAGTATCTACCTATGAACCTATGAACCTAAGAACAAACTGGTTTATAGCTTGGACTTTGTTCCCAAATGTCAACGCTGTTTTCGGTATTAATTTAAGTGTTCTAAAATATTCCTTACTAAGTTTTATTCACATCTGTTCATGTTTTATTGATGATCCTTCTTCAATTCCCAAATATTTATACATTTCCTCTTGCTCAAGTTCTTTTATATCACATTCTTGCCTCAAAGTGATGTTTTCTTGATGATGTAGCTTTCCTGCTTTAAAGGTTGCTTTTGTACATTTATCAAAACCAAATGACATTCTTATATCACCTGAAAAAGATTTAATACTTGCAGTTGTGCTTTCAGTTCCTCATCTGATGAACTATAGAGTTTTAACTCATCTACAAAAAGAAGATGAGAAGTCTTTACACGTTGTTGTCTTCCGAGAGCCAGACTGTGACCATGACCTACTCTGTTAAGCAGACAGCTTTTAGGGTTAAGGAGAAGACAAAAGAGCAGCAGTGACAAGAGAGTCACCCTGGAATATCCCCCTTTGAATTTTTATCCCTGGAATAATAATTTGTTTTTTTATCGTGGCTTAACTGCAAAGTGGTTTGTCACTGTTTCATGGTCTCTGTAATGTAATCTATCAGTACAGGGTATATATTATACAATTTTAAGCACTCTTTTATCCATGAATGTGGGATACTGTCAAATGCTTTTTTTGTAGTCTATCCATGCCATACTTGAATTCTTCCACTTTTTATAGTTCTCCATTATGACTTTATTTAAAAACAAATGATCTCTTGTTCCATATGACTTTCTTTTATTACTCTTTTGTTCTATTGCCATGATTGAGTTTTTTCTAAATGACTATACACTCTGTTAGCATAATTTCCCATGTATAATTTATGTCATCAGGAGCCAAATTATTGGTTTATAGTTTTTAGGATAGCTTACAAGTTTGCTCTTACGTAGGAGCATTGCTTTTCCTGTTGTTAACCAAGCTGGTGTCTGTTCAGGGTGCACATATAAACAGTTCTTACTCATGCCTAAATCTTCATGCAAAGATGTTAATACTTTTAGCCAAGTGTTAGGTACTGCATCTGAGCCTGAGGATTTCCCATTAGGAACTTTTCTTAACTTTCTTTCAATCTCTCTGGCTGTTGCATCATTCCATTTTAGATCCTGTACATTTGAACTTCTTATTCTTTCTTTTACTTCTTCTATCAATTTAGCATCTTTGTTATGTTCCACAGGATCTTCATAAATATTTTTTCAAAATGTATCTACTTCTTCATTTTTGGTGGTGTTTCAATTCCTTTTGCCTTGTTTCCCAGTTCTCTATAAAACTTTTTTGGGTCATCAAAAAATTGCTTGTTTTGTACTTTTCTTTCATATTTATTTACATATCTTCTAAGTTTTCTGCCTGTATTCATATTTTTAGTTTATTATTTGCAATAGATCTTGGTCTGTTATAATACCGTGTGTTGCTTTTATCACATCTTTCTGAGTATTTTTGTTGATCTGTTCCTTCTTCTATACTCTTCTAACAGTGACCCTTCTTATATGAAAGTTTTCATATTCGATACTTCCATGATGGCATTTGATTTCTCCCTTTCCTTTCCCTTACTGCCCTGTGTTCATGTGGTAAGACTTTATCTGTAATTAATTTAGCTGTACAGTAATATATTCTTTTTACTTCTGTTATATCTCATGAATCTCTAGGGACAGTCCTAATTACTGTGTTTATTTGTATTATCAAACTTCTATCTTTTTGGCTTTTATTGACCTTCTGTTGTCTGTTTCTTTCATTTATCTTAATATGTCTGCCCATCTCTATCAAATCAAGGAACTCTTCTCTTAGATCATTTTCTTCTAAACCGAGGGCACATTCCTTGTTATCCATTTCCTTCAGGCACTGTATAGAAAGTTCCACAGCATCTTCCTGTCTCATGTTCTCTTCAATTTCATCCTGTGTCATCCATTGGTCTTTCATATGGAAACTCACTGTCCTATTATTCCACAACATTGACTCTGTCAGAGTTGCCATGATTTTTCCTGTCCCTTTCATTGCTGTCCAATTCCAACTGAATGTCTGTACTGGTTTCCTATGGAATCATCCAAAGTATCTTCATATGGCAACCGATCAGATGCTTCATTGCTCTACTTTTTTCTCCTTAATGTGGGTATCTGTTGCTCTATCCTGCTGTGATGCTATCTGAGTTAAGTTTTTTACACTAAATCCCTCACTTTGAAGGTAATCTATAACCTCAGTTTCTATTTCTTTAACTTCTCCATTACTAATCCTCGTTTCTACTTTTCCTCTTTGTTTTCTTATTATTTGTACTGTAAATTTTTCCACATCTGGTTGCCTTTGCTTGTATTTCTCATCAATATATTTGGTGCTGCTCTTTTTGTATTGATTAGTTTTCCTTTCTCCTTTCCATAAATATTGTGCCATAGTAAGTCTCTTTTTCTTTCCTGTGTCCATATTTCTTTGTCGGATGTCTCCTGCTCCTCCTGTTTCTCCTAACTTGGGGGACTCATTGTTCCATCATGCTATGATATAACCTACGTTAGACTTTCTACTCTAAAGCCTTAACTTTGCAGGTATTCCATAACTTCAGATTCAATTTTTATTAACTTCTGCTTTACTAATTTTCTGTTCTACATTGCCTCTTTGTGATCTTTTTTTTTTGTATTGTGAAATTTTCCATATCTGGAAGTCTTTGCATGTATTTCTCTTTGAATATCTTTGGGGCTGCCTTTTTTTGTATTGAATAATTTGGCTTTTTTCCTTTCCATAAATATTGCACCATATCAGATTTCCATTTCTTCCTCATGTCTATATTTTTTTTATACCTTTCAAAAATCTCTAGATTTTGTTCTTTATACTTTTGCACTTCCTCGGTTGCTTCTTTTTCCAAACAGCCCAAGGTTTCTTGGTCTATATAATGTTTTCAGAGATCTGATGCATCAATGAACACATTTTTTTATTTGAAGCTTATGGCAGTTTTTCTTGTGCAAGTATTTTTCTTTCCTCTAATTTCTCTCTTAATCTTTTTGTCTATCTTCTGTCCTTTATAGGATTAATGGATTTTTTACAGATACTAGAAGAAAAACTCTAGCAACCACCTTCTTGTTACCAACTCTGTTATACGCCAGTCCTATCCAAACAAACTTAACCAATACTCAAAAAAAGAAACTTGCCTCTTGCTGCAATAAAATGGCTAAATTTATCACCAATCGCCCTCATAGAACCCACCATTTTCATAGCTTAAAGTGATTAAACTGGCTCGAACCTACACAACTGCCTAATGTATTCATAACTAACTTCAGCATATAAACCATACCTCTCAACCTCTTAGAGCAAGAAATCTGGACAAAGGTATAAATAAAAGTGGGACAAGGCCCAAAAATAGGGACAATTTTTAAATATTGCTCTTACAATCCTAGAAAGCTAATCAAATAAAAGGTTTTGTATTAGCATGAATTTTCTAAAAGGTATGAAGTCAGAAACTAAAATGTCTATCATTTTGTAACTTTAGTCTTCAATGACGTGCCAATAATTTACTAGAAAAAACATAATTTTATGAAAAACAGACCTAAAATATGAGGCAAAATCTGGACATTCTGCGAAAATCTGTGCACAAACTCATTCATCAGCCAGAAAAATGGCCTGCATTACATAGCTTATTACTGATCTACTGTCCAGCAAGGGACCTCCTATTAAAAAATGCATATTACTTAAATATTGCAAGACAATCACTCTACTTTCAGTACATTGCTAAACTGTGGAATATTATCCCCATACAAATAACACTCTCCAACAAGTTCAATAGTTTGTGATGTGATGCTGAGTTAAGTTTTCTACACTAAATCCTTCACTTTGCAGGTAATCTTAAATAACTTAAATAACATCTTAACCAATCTTGGTCCTGCATATGCTCATCACAAGGTTGAGACTTTGTGTTCACCATACAATACTCTCCAAGTGCTCTCCTTAAAAAGAATGCACTCAACCTCTCACTGAAATGAAAAAACAATTTTTTATACATAATTGCTGCATGTACAATCCACTAAGTTGCACATGGGCTTTCTTGGTAGTAATTTCCACTTCTGTAAAATCTTTGAATGTATAAATGCAACTACTGTTTGTGCATAAATGTAAATAGAAATGTAACTACTCTGTGTTTAACCAGAACTTAATATAATGCAGTGTAAGTAAATTGAGCTTTTCTATCTATGCCTTCGCTGAAAATGGGTATTACCCAGTTGAACTATCCTATTAAACAAAGACAAATAAATAAATAATAAATAAATAAATATTTCAAAGAAGAGCAATTTATGATCCAGTCTTACCAATGAGGACATTACGATGGGGAGGTGCAATGTTTCCCCATGTTTGTGAGTACTATGTCAAGGATATTTGAACCGCTAGTTAGAGTACAGACCAGATATTGCACGGCATTTGCATTAACAAAGTCCAGGAATCTCTAAGCCTGCATATTAGTAGTCCTGTGTGTTCCCCAGTTTATGGAGGGGTATTTAAAATCATCCATGAGCAGTGTGTTGGGCTGAATGGTAATTGATTCTATTAACTTTAGATATGTAGAATGGTTTTCATGGTTCATGGTCGAGGACCTGTAGCTAACGATGATATGTTGTGAGATTTTGCCTGCATTGAGCTGGAGATAGAGTAGCTCAAGTGGGTCATCCTGATGGACCAGTCTTGACTTTGATTTTTTTTTTTTATGTAAATGGAAATACCACTTCATTATGTTTTTCCTTTTCAGAGGGTGATCTGAACATGTGATAGGTATTTTATCCTTACACTGTTGGGCTGCTTTCTGCAGCCTTGAACCACATCTCAGTAACTGCACAGATGTCAGCATTCTCCAGGTTGAAGAAAGCCATCATGGAGTGCAGTTTCTTGTTAAGACTTCTAGCACTGAGCAGTAGTACTTTCAGCTTTGCATTAGAATTTGTTATGTTGTTAGGTCTGTTGGTTTGGCACTGCCTAAAAAGGCATTATTGAGATGATTAATGCCTTGGTCAGTATTCAAAATCCTAGCAGTGATGGGTGCAGACCATCTCTGGCAAAGCTGTATGGTCTGTTGATTATATCATCCCAAGTAGGCAAATACTGGATTCCTTTGGCTAGACAGTTATGGAAGTCAATCATTTTCTGTTTGTATTGTGGTATCATTCTTGGTGAGGGTTGAGTGCTGCTCAATGTGAGGTTCATATTCACCTGTGATGAGTATTCAGAGAGGTCCAGCATGTCTTTCTTCATATAGTGCAAGGAGGTAAGTCTCAGGTCATTCACACTCACACAGACTATGACTGAGCCATTCTAGTTCTTGTGGTTGACCTGAGTGTATGGGTGATCTGGTGAATCCTAGCCCCTGACATGCAAATGACTGTAACCCTCTCTTTATCCAACCTGATGAGTGGGCATCTGTGTATCTTATGATGGATTCACCTATGACCAAGATGTCTGACTGTGTGATGTTTTGCCTTAGGGGCTAGCTTATGGAAACACTGTGATGTATATTTTTATGTGTAGTGGTTGGTTTTGGCTTGGTGTTTGCATGTGGTTTCTGATGCCAGTGTATGGGAGACCTTTGAGGTTTTGGTAAGTTACTTGTGAGTGTCTCCACTTATTTAATGAGGGAAATGATGTGTGTGTGCTGGAAAACTGTTTGTCATTTGACCCATTAGTATGTGAGAGTCATGTCTCAATTTTCATAGTGTAACTACATCTTTCATGTACAGTGCTTGTTTGTTTCAAGATTAAGTGCTTGTAAGTATACATGTTATACAGTATAACAGTATACAGTTATAAAGACATGCATCTGAAGTGTTTCTCCCCGGGCCTCTGCTGAAAATTGGCTCTGTTCCAAGTCAGACTTTCCCAGTAAACAAATGTTAAATAAATAAATACAAATAAATAAATAAAAATACATTAAAAGATTACTACATTGCCTCAGGATTCCGCTGTCCACCAGGCTGGACACCGAGATAGCAGGAAAGTGCCTATCCATGGTTTCAGATTTTTTACTATGCATTCAACCAGGGAAAAGAGTGGGTAAATTTGAGTGGACAGGAATGATAGCACACGGATGAAGAATGGGTGCTATACTCAGTGTGAACTGCAGCTATCCAACAAGGTGATGCTGCTTTGTATGCAACTCCGATGCTCCTAGAGTAGCAGAGGGACTGGAAAAGTTTGTAGAGGTAGTTATTCTAAGGGAAATTTTAACGTGAAAGTTTTTGCATCTATACAGGGCACTGCTAACTGCCACTGAACAGACAGCACTCTAGCACAAATATTGGGCTTATATAGAATCAGAAAAGCAAGTCTTACAACAGCAAGGCCTAAAGACCAGTAAGAAAAACACACAATAAGCTTTCAGCCAGCAGACGCCCAGCACAGATAGGTTTGCTACAGAACACCTCTGCCACAAGAGTGCAGTCAGAAAACCCTCTATGTAAAAATGCTGGCTTGAGAGCTTAGGTGCAAGGAAACTACACAATTGTGATACTAGAGTCATGTAAAACTAGCAGCTACAATGTAATTAAGTACTACAGTAGCAGTGGAAACAGTTCAGCTTTGAATCACTACTAAAGTGCAAGAAATTAAACAAATAATACAGGATTCTTATGAAATGCAGCAAAAATAATCAGCAGAAGTGCAAATTATACTTATTTTCATTCTTTTACCAGCAAATGGCTTTAGATGCAGCAGATTCTCTACAACTCTCAGGTCAAGTAGCTAAACCAAGAGCAGATCTGTGGAATCTAGCACAAACCTATGCAAACAATGGACTTTAATAGAATCAGAAAAACAGGTTTTTCATCCGGAAGGCCTATAGACCAGTCTAGAAAACACACAATAAGCTTTCAGCCAGCGGCTCCCATGTAGATGTTTTGCAGTTGGAGGTAGCATCACTTCTTGTGAAAACTTACATTAGCAATGCCATCTGAACTGTAACCAAGTTGTAACATGACAATGATTCTCCTTATAACTGTACTTAGATCAGTAGTGAACAGAGAAGAAAGAAGGTAATCCAGAACAATGATCCAAGTGATCTGGGGTGAACATGAACTTATGAAGTTATAACTTTTAAGTAACAGGTGAACCAAAATAGAGAACAGGTACCAAACAACAGTTTCTCTATTTGTCTTCAGATAATGGTATGAGCAACTATCTGAAATGCCTTGTTTATACTTACAGACAAGACGTGTAAAGGTAAAAAACTTTTCTGAATAAATTTAATCCATGACAGATGAGAAAGCAATAAGGATGCTGCTGCCTGTTCTAAACTCATATTGGAAGGAGATAATATAATTTATATATATTAATTTACTTACCTTGAAGCACTATTCCTAAATATTCTGTTACTTTGCTTTTTATAACTAACTATCCAAGTCCATTAAGGCTACTTAGCAAAGCTAAAGGGATATATATATATATATATATATATATATATATATATATATATATATATATATATATATATATATATATATATATATATATATATATAGTTTTTCTATGCAGCAGGCATAACAGTGACATAAAAGGAATGATTTGTGAATTAAGGCTAGTAGTTCAGTAAATAAGTAATCGGGTCTGATAAATGCAGAGCCTGTCCCCTGAGCCTGTTTGTTTGTTTTTTGAACATTTCATTAATGCATCAGACTCAAAATTACAGTTCATATATCTTACATGTACCTGACACATTCTGGCATTATCAGCAAGCTAATCAAACTAAATATAAACGTGTATGTTGTCTACTGCATATCAAACTGGCTGATTGACAGAACCCAATCTATTAATGTATGAGGCATATTCTCATCAAAAAGATTACTTGCCAATAGTATCTTCCAGACATCATTCCTAGGACTACTTCTCTTTGGCACCTGTGGCTGACCAAGTCTGTAGATAACTGCAAACCTGGAGCAGTCATTAGGTCCCCAGTTAACTTCCAGATGCCTTAGAAGGGACTAACAAATACCAATAAGTAGTGCCTGTTGCTTGGCCTAAAACCAAATCCTAATAAATGCAGCATTGTTCTTGGGAAAAACTAGGCACCCATGCAATTACGAAATAGGTGACACCCCTTTGAAAGCTGAATCGACCATTAGAGACTTGGGCACTTTTGTTAACAACAAACTTTCCTTTGATTACCATGTATTCACTGTTGTTTACTGTGCCAGACTAATCACCAGGATATTTCTTCCAGATCACAGGAAGTTATCATCACTGCTTGCTCCTCATGCATAAGGTCATTAATAAATAAAATGGTGCATTTGATATGCTCCTGTGTAAAGATCTGACCAAGCTTGAAAGACAGCAGTGCCTTCTCACTACAGAAATCAAGAGCATGACTTACTTGAGCTATCCAGACTGGCTTAAAACACTTTCTCTCTTTTCTATTTCCAACATACTCTCAACAGGTGACTTCTGATCCAGTCCTACGAAACCTCCTGCACATCCACAAACTTACACCTTTCTTACCCACACAACAGATTTTAACTTCCACTAAAACATAAATAGGGCATGTTAGCTAGACAGACATGTATCATAGAGATTAGTCTTATTTTGGATGCAAAGAAAAGTGGCTCCTTGACCCTTAGTAAGTGTAACATGGATGAATGGATGGGCAATTGTAAACATACCCTGGGTCTGGCCCCTCATGCCCTCATGGAATGGGGTCAAAACTAGTTATAAATTAGTCAAGTCAATGTAAAAAAAAAAAGTAGGGGCAGGAAGAATAATTACTGATATCATTAATGTGAGGAAAAGATCAAAGCAAATGCTTAATCATGTAACACAACATACTTTAATGTATTTATTTGTTATTTATTTATTTATTGTCATTTGTTAACCAGGTTGGTCCAACTGAGACATGGGCCCATTTTCAGTGGAGACCCGAGGAGAAAAGCTCAAAATACAGTAACAGTTAATCAAAAAATACCACTACAATAAGTACAATAGACAAGAAGTAGTTACATAAAGTTGAGATGATAAACAATAAAAATACATATACATATTCCCTCCTCCATGCCACCAGATTTCATCCCCCTCATATTTGTCAAAAATACTCCGAAATCTCAGTTTATCTGTGGTAAATGGATTTGCTCTGAAGAGAACACCTATAACACATTCAAGCATGATCTCATTACGAGATTCCAAGATAGGGACTGCGGTGCTGGCTTTGTATATCAGGCATCCAATACAGTGGATGGTTTGGCCAGGATGGAACTCCTCCAATATAAAGATACCTTGACATTCTTTTGATTAAGAAAGAGGGCAAGTTTATTTCTCTCTAAAGGGTCGTACTGAGAGAAAAGAACAGAGTGTATTTAGCATTTCACTCACAATTTAGATGTGTTAGCAGTAACCTGGAATATCTGTTAATGTGCCATCTACCAGAACATGGTTCCCAATAACTACATGTTATATTTTAATGTTTGAGAAAAGCTGAAGCAATTCTTAAGAGGTAACACTGATTAAATCTGAAGTAACTCATGTCCAGCTAGAACAGGCTGACATCACAAGCAGATCCGAATCATACCTGTGTGTTTACATGGATAGTTAAGCCCAGAGTTTTAAAGTAGTTTAGGACAGGATAGGGGGGGTACATAAGAAGAGCACCAAATGTTCCCTTAAATGTTTACCTGAGCTACAACCCTTGTGCATTCATATTAATTAAAGGGGCATGTTCCTGCTAATGGATGCATTAGAAGAGTTTATCAAGAAACATTTCACTTTTCTCAATTCCATCCCTAAGCTTGTCTCATTTGCAAGTGCTATACTTGTACAGCCAGTCAAGGGGAAAGTGAGAAGTCAGACTTGAGCCATGTTATAGATATCTAAAATGCTGGGATTGACTGCTCTAGCTAGGAATCCAAGCAGAAATCAATATTTCAAATGCAAACGATATTATTATGATCCACAGGTCCTAGCTACTCTAGTAAGCCCAGAGCTGAATTCAGTGTTGCCCTATAAGAGCAAAAGAAAAAAAAGGAGGGATGAGTTGGGATGGATGTAGTTTAACAGTTCTTTTTGATTGGTTCTCACTCCACTTTAGGACGCTGTAGTCTGAAGGTGTTTAAATCCATTTTGTAGCCCCAAATGCATAAGTCAGGCAATGTGACATTGCATATGTCTAAAAAAAGAAATAAAAATAATAAGTCTAAAACAAAATTTGAGTCAGAGAATATGGAAGGTCTGAAGAATCAGGCTAATGGCAGTGGGAACAGAAGTTTAAATACAGTTATTCTAGCATAGCTGCAATTCTCTCACAGCCCAGGCTCATCTTTTGATTAAAATAATTGTGAATCTGCAAAAGATTAATGCTTTCCTAAATAGCTATAAGGAGAGATCTGACAAGGAAATTGTTAGGAGGGAGTGTGCTCTGACTCTAACCATACTGACCAATTAGAAGAGGTAGATGGGATATTCATGTCTACTGATCACTTCCTTGCTGATCTGAAAGCAGGACTAGAGAAGCTAGGGACAACACAGTCAGCTTGGAGGATCAAGCCCATAGAAAAACACCTCCAGCTTTGTGGGGATCCAAAGAATGAGTAGGGTAGTGATTAACAGGCTTACATTAAGGAGTTATTGGCAGGCTGGACTAGTATTTCCCTGGAAAATATCCATATTAAGATGGTTCATGGTTCATTCCACAGATACTGAGGAACTGAATGCCTTGATTCATTTTGGTGCATTTTGTCACATTAAACTAAAGAAACAGATCCTTTCAGCCCTTTGGTCTCCTTGCAAAGTGTGAAAAATATATGGAAACCTGGGTATATTCAACTGAGACCTGCATCAGAAGACAACAGTGTATGCCCTTGTGTTCCAGTTGTGCAGGCTGATGAGTTTCAGGCTCTTTTACCTAGGTACACTGAGAGTTTACCTGCTAGGGGGTGGTCAACCATCTTTAGTCCTTCAGTAAATGCCACGGATAGATCAAAGAAAAGGTCATGGCTGTCCCAAGTAGAGAGGAAGATCAAACTAATTTTACTTTGGGAAAAGATAAAAGAAATGGGAAAGTCTGTTCTCTCAGTTTTGTTGTACCTTTCCTGTTATTCAGCAAATGGATTCATGACAGTTGGGTGACTTCATCAGCTAAGACATCTGATTCTGTGAATTGACTTAGGATTTTGTAATTATTCTTTTTATGTCCTAAGGTGGCATTTATCTGTGTCATATTTTGGCAGTGTGAAATATATCATGTGGGCCATTCTTAGTTGAAGAGCAGGTGGGTGCTGTCCACCCTTTGTACGGATGACTGGCACTTGAAACTGGATGGGCCTGTAGTTGAAGAATGTACAACTTGAATCTTGTTTATCTAGTGATTGGCCTGCGACACTTTGCTTTTGTTTGGAAGAACTTTTTTTTTACTCTTTGTAAATATGGCTAATGGCTGGGCAGTTGCATTTTTATATTAATCTGGACTTGCAAGAAACATGCTATTTAATGGATTGTATATTAAAAAAGAAGAAAGGAGTCACTAATAATAACGAAGGCCAGAGCAAGTGATTGAGATGGCTTAGGTAATGGGTGTTTACCAATTTTGTAACAAAATGTAAATGAGAGTGTATGAGTTTTGTATTTGGTTAGGAAAGTGGATTTTATCATTCTTTGTGGACTGATAATGTGCTTGTTTGTTCTCTTATGTAGGTAAATGGTTTCTCAGGTGGAAGGTGGAGCCATAGGCCGAGGACTGCACATACATCTTAATAGATTACTCATTGTATATCTTTTTTTCATGATTTCCAATATTAACAGAAGTATTTTCTCTTTTTATTTACTTTTGGGATATATCTGCTATGATGTGCCTTCTGCATAATGTGTTATTCCTTCACACTATGTGGTGTCCTATACCTGCCTCCATTCTAGTTAAAGGATTTTTGCCTTTTCCTAGGATGCAGATATGGAGTGAGTGTCCTTTAAATAGTTTGTGTGGGTTTTATTTGAGGTTATATATGAGGTTTTAGAGAAAAGGAGTGATTGCTAATGTTTAATAGGAACTCTAGCTTGTGTAGAGGTGGACACTGTGATGACAATATGGCAGTTGGTGAATCATTTTGCCTAGAGCTTTTTTTCAAATGTTTGATGCAGGCTATTCCCAGAGGACATTTGGTTAATAGGAAGCAAAATCTGTGCAGTAATCCAGTACAAATTATGTTCACTGATGGGTTAGCATGTTTAAATTATTTACTTGGAATATCAATGAATGTGTTATTCTAGTAAAGTGGGTTAACATTTTTGTTTTTCTCAGGGAACATTCTCCCAACTTCTTATGTGTTAAGGTAATTCATCCATCAGACATGTAACACATGAAGCTGTCATGGTGAGAATAGTCCATGATGGGGTTCTCTTCCTGTCCGGATGGGAGAATGAGGGATGTAGCATCTTTACCAGGGGTTGGTACTGGTTTTGCTCTCCTGGAACTACTTGGGGATGAAGAAAATATGTTTGTAGTCATTAAGGGAGTGTTAGATGGTGTTTTGAGAGCAATTGCACATTATATTTCCACAAGCACTTTGAAAAGGGATACAGTAAAATATTTAATGAATAGTTACTGTTTCAAGAGGGAGCTCTTATTTGGTTTAGCAAATGGAATATGATATTTTCTGCAGGAGTATTTTGTGAGTGTTCTAGAAAGCAAGTTGTAAAGTTTCCTAACAATTACAGTAATGAAATAGGTCTGTAAAATGTTTATTTTCTTTGGGGGACGAGGACAGCAAGGGTACATTTCTTTCTCTTCACAGTACCAGATGTGGTCCAAGATAAATACAGTTTTCACGCAACAAGACCCATAAGTGTTAGTAGTGTGCAGGTCAGCAATAGAAATAGTCCCCACTCCTGAATTCTAATATGTACAGAATGTCACCCTTGAGGACTTTAGCTTCTCAACCAGATTTTGCAATGAATCTATATATCCAAAAGATAGCTAATATGGCAACACAGTTAAATTCAAAGTAGCTTGTGCTATCAATTCAATATTGTAACACCAGTCTGAAGACATGTTTTAACAATTTTTATTCATTCCATCATTGCATAAATTTTCAAAATAAATGTTATTGTGGCTTGTTTTTCTGTTATTGTGTACATTCCAAAGTCACCTTTTAAAAATGTCATGTTAAATAAAGATGTTTAAAAAACAGTTTGAGGAAAATTATGGTCAAATAGGCTATGATATTTTACCCAGACTAAAATAAATTTACCTTTAATCAAATCAATGAGGGTTATTAAAACTGCTGTAAGAAAAAGCAACTAAGCAAAATGACACACACATATAATACAGAAAATGTTCGTTGTGAACCTAATAAACAGTGTGATATTTATAAGAGCCAACAACAAGCAGATTAACAAGGTGAGACACTTTGTAGGCACACACCACAGCCTGCGAAGCCAATGGACTGATGGCCTGACTCTCATAACTCTATGTTAACTTCATTCCACAGACCCCGGCTTTTCTGTTCTTGCCCCTAAATTGTAGAGATCATTGTAAGCTGATCTTATTGAAATCAGAGGCTACAAGTACTTCAGACCTCAGATCAAACAATATCTACAATATAAGTGACATCACCTAACTTTCATGGTTGCAATACTACATTCATCCCAGAAAACATTGGCTGCTTAATCTATTAATCTCTCCAATATATTAATTGATACTTACTGCTTATCCACCTGCCCTATCCATTCACTGCAGTATATATCTAATACCCACTTTTCCTGTTATTAGCTTGTTTATTGCAGCTCTTATTATTTGACAACTTCTATCTCTTCCCTGCTAAAATGTCCCTCCATACCTGTAGATATAATGCCCATTCTTTTGGTTGGACTACATTTACCTCACCTATAACACCTGCATTATGCATTTTAATGAGCCTGACCTTACTTTTTTAAGCCGTATTGTAATTTGTATATTTTTTACATCTCTGCCAATATACTGTGTAATTTAGTTACACCTTTAATCTTACTTTGCTGTTGTTAGTAAGTATGTATCCCGAGCTGAGCCTGCAAATGGTCCACTTTAATCGGTGATATACCATGGTGAACAAAACTAACTAAATAAATAAATACATTGACCCAATGTACTCATGGACATCCTTTAACAAGACAGTTATCAATGCCCTTTTTGATGGTTTACAGCATAAAGCCATGTAGCTTAAACTCAAATTGCAGCTCTAATATAAAAATCTTTTAAACCGAGCAAATATGCAAGTTTATGGATTATGCTAGCAGGTTCCATGTAGTTTTGTACAGCCATTAATATTGACTTTAAAAGGTTACTGCCTATAACTATACAATTTGGATGATTTTAAGTAACTAATGCAGAAGCAGATCATAAAAATGTGTCAGTGCGATCCAAAAGAAAATGATAATCTGCTTAAAAAAATACTGAAAAATATCTTTAGAAATGGTCTGCATGCCAAGCAAAGTCCCAATAGTTAATAGCATATTTGAAAATTGATATATCAATGTTTTCTTTACTACTGATTATCACTTTATAATCAGTCAGAGAGTTAGACAACAATTCAGAGATCCTGGTCAAAACGTTTTTTCATTCTTGCTGCATAATACCTGTTATGCAGTTATCTTCCTCCTTCTCACCATCATCACAGCTCTCAATTCTATACTGCTCTCCTCATACCGAACTGTTGCAAGTCTTCTCTCATGCGATCCATCCACCTCCTTGTTGTATGTCCTTGTTTACTCTTACCTTCTTCTTGTCTCTCCCAAATCAGTTTCTGCTTTCATTAAAATTTGCATGCACCACCATAATCTGTTCTATTTGACTTTTGCAATTGGAGCTATTTTGTCTTCTACTTTGATATCATAATTTCTTTGTCTGTCTCACAGTAAGTATATTGTTAACCACATCAAGCATGTCATCTCCATCACTTCTAGATTCCTCAGCTGCTCTACCTTTACTGCCCAGGTTTCTGTACCACACAGGAGTACTGGTCGCACCACTGTTTTGTACACCTTACTTTTCAGCTTCTTTGGTATTCTTCTGTCACACACTACCCCTGACATTCTGTGCCAGCCTGATTCCAACTTTTACCTCCTCATTCAGACTTCCCTTATCTTCAACCACCCCTCCCAGGTGCTTGAATCAGTTAACCTGTTCCATTATTCTCCCCTTCATCTCCATCATCATCTTTTTCTGATTTCACTTCTTTTCTTATCATGGAATACATCTTGTTTGTACTTAGTTTTTACTCATATGCCTTCAGTTTTGCATTCCATTCCCCTATCATT
The DNA here is from genome assembly GCF_019279795.1 of Protopterus annectens. Classification (NCBI taxonomy): domain Eukaryota; kingdom Metazoa; phylum Chordata; order Ceratodontiformes; family Protopteridae; genus Protopterus; species Protopterus annectens. Next base: position 1,383,395,066 of record NC_056745.1, read on the forward strand.
TACTGAAGTTTATATTCAGAGGCTGTTTGTACTGCCACATTGTCTGCATATAGCAGCTTTATTTATCTGTCCCTTCATACATGTTTGCTAATGTAATTCTTCACCAGTATAAACATCTGTGAGCTCAGAAATAAGACTTGATGCACCTCCACCCCTACTGGGAAGTCGGCTGTGAGACCGGAACCTGCTTCAGTCTGTGTTAGTGATCCCTTGTTTATAGCCTGTGCAAATTCTACCAGCATTTCCAGGAAAGTGAACCATTTCAGGACTACCCAAATCAGCTTTCTTGGGACCTTGTCATATTCTTTCTCCAACTTTATGTATGCCAAGTTGGACCCTTTCCTCATCTCTAGCTTCTTCAGCACTATCTCACTGCAAACATTGGGTTGGTTCTTCTGCATCCTGATCTGAATCTAAACTGCTCATCTCCCACCTTACTTTCTGCTACCTTTTGTATTGATTTATTAAACAATATGTAACACTTTCATAAAGTGTGACAGGAGTTTGATGCTTCTGTAATGCCCACAGTTCTGTCAGTGAACCTATAGCAATCCTTAGTTCAAGTTTGGCAGGTGGATTAATTTTACATCCAGTTTTTGTGAACAGAGCTATCCCAGTAAACTCAGGCTGGGCAGTTGGCCGTGCAGTAGCATATTTGTGGGCACATAGACCCCCTCTCACCATTAGCATGGGTCCCTGGCGTAGGTCAGAGTAAATTAGGTCCTCAACGTATTTAATACCAGCAAATACCCATGTCCATTTCTGGTGAATCACCTGAAGCCAGTTTTGCATCACTGAGTATCTAGCTCTGACATGATGCACAGCCTTTGATCCATTATCTCATATCTATATGATACTGCACACCACAATCGATGCCCTGATAGGCACCACCTAAAGCATAGGTCTCAACCTCTTAAGAGGCCATTGTGGAACACAGACCCTAGTAATGTGTGACAAACAATATAAAAGTGGAACACCCTATTTTCACACTGCTCAAAAATGCACCATTTCCATGGAGCCTTGACAAATCTGAGCAGAATCACAGACAAATCCAGAATTAATAAGAGACACTTAAGCTATTTCTACTATTACCTTGAGTCACTGACAGAATAAGAGAATGTGAATTAACATACGTGTTCTGAAACAACAGTCAGGCAGGAAAAAAATCGAAAGTTACAGCTCCAGCAACAGTCAGAATCCCAGCAACAGCATTGTCAGTACAGAATATTCCCTCAACATGTACTGCAGGCAAATTGAAACTCTCCAAGTAATACTTTTTATTCTTTGTTGCCCCTACTGCCTATTGGGCACTATACTCTTTCTTGGTCATCTGGCCCAAGTATTGCTCTTCATTGGGCAATGCTAACCAAGGGATGCAGTCAGTCAGGTAGCCACGAAGGATGGTTCTGCTTAGCCCTAACACCTGCACATGCTTATTCATGCTCAATAGATTGTCATGCAGTGGACCTTCATGATGCATGTCATACTTCTTTGTGATGTAATCAGTTGACCATGCTCCCCTCCTTGCAGGCAAGTACCTCCAGATGATCCCCTGTCTCCACAAGGGATTCTGCCATGGAGAAGGTACCCATGAGTACATACCCTCCCTCATCTCTTGCCTAACATAGATGCAATCAGGAATAATATAGCAATAACCCATGCCTGGGTGTGGGTAATGCTAAATTTACCCACGGTTGGCGTGGTTTGGTCCCGAGAGCGAAGCCCGAGGGACCAAACAAAGCCAACCGTGGGTAAATTTAGCATTACCCACACCCAGAAGTGGTTATTGCTATTATACATGACATTATTTAAGAAAAGAAACTGTTACTTTTCTTAAATAATGGCATAGTATAATGCCTGTTTACTGCCCTTCCGCAGATGTCTGGCATCCGCGGCAGTTCTGATGTACTGCGCGCCTGCGCAGTACATCAGAGTTGAGCAAAAGCGGAGAAAGCAAGATCTCCGTTGCTTTTTAGTGTCGCTATGTTAAATGAGTTTAACATAGCGAGACAGTTAAAATAAGCAACGGACATCTCCGTTGCTTATTTTAACTGTCTCGCTATGTTAAACTCATTTAACATAGCGAGACTCAAAAAAGCAACGGAGATCTTGCTTTCTCCGTTGCTTTTTAAACACTGTCTCGCTATGTTAAATGGGTTTAACATGCGAGACAGCTTTAAAATAAGCAATGGAGATCTCCGTTGCTTATTTTAGCTGTCTCGCTATGTTAAACCCTTTTAACATAGCGAGACAGTGTTTTAAAAAACCGAGTTATACTAATGGAAAAAAGTCCGGGCAACCGGACCTTTTTCAATTAGTATATCTCGATTTACAACGGGCACGCTGGCCAATCAGCGTGCACGTTTTGGGGTGGTCATAGTATAAGTACTATTATTCCTTTCCTGCTCATGCCAATGTTAACAGGCACCTGAGCATCTGTGTGAACTGGGGTTACCTGGCTGTAATTAGGGTTTTATTTCTCTATGCCAGTAGTAGAGGTAACTCCACATGTAATACTTGCAGTTATAAAGCCAATATATGGGGGGGGGGCATGATAAATGCCATTGCATTCCAAGTTTACATTAGCATGCCATACTATGTATACTTACCTCAAATTTGGAATAGCAACGGAAAACTTATGGACTACTGCATATAACTAATTTAACGTGATTTTGTTTTAGCTGTACTGTTACAAGAAACATTATCTTGTAAAAATATGGAATCATGGAATCGTAGCTCAACCTCTTACCATAAAACAAAGCCAAAAATTATGGGGAACAAAGCCGCAAAGATAAGGAAAAGTTTAAAATATTGCTCTTATAAACTTAGAAAAGTGTTAGAATCAAAGGTCTTGTGTTAATCATGCATTTTCTGAAGGATATGAATTCTAAAACTCAATTGCCTGTCATTATTTAGTGACTTCAGTCCTCATTGATGTGCCACAAAAATCCAGTAAATCACAGATTTTATGACGAACAAACCAAAAATATGAGGCAAAAATATGGAGTTTCTGTGAAAATTTACACATTTGAAAGGTACGGTGGTTAGTATGCAAGAAATAATTGATTCTGTTCAAACGGAAACTACCACAAAATATATGGGCAATACAGCAACAATATAGTAAACCTTTGAGATAAAAATGTATGTATGTATGTATAGAAACATCCCCTTCCATTCCCTCCCGTTCATTTAGTGTTTTCTGCTTATCCTTCTGGTGCTTGGTTTTGTCTTCTTGAATATTTGGAAGCTGTAGATCTTGTTACATCGTTATGGTTACCACCTGTCTGTCTACGCAGAACTGACATGATTTTGGTACCTGAACCTTGCCTGGAAGTATGTAAAAATAACCTTTGAAAAAAGCAAACTGCCTTTTCAGAAAAAGATGCACTTGCATTCATCCAAGTACAGAAGAAAAGTGTGCGAGTATTAAAGCACACTGGTATGATTAAAATGAAAAAAGAAACAAGAAAGAAAAAAATATATAATTTTGTAAAACATGAAGTTATTTGTATCAATGAAGGTAAAATAAGTATTTTGCAGTGTGTGGGGGTGCAGTTTGTCCTGGAAAATCTCATGAAGAAATTACCTGCCTTGACCATCTGAAGAGGAAGCAATCTGTCCTTATTCCCTATGCATCTTGCAAAGTTCCACCTTGCCAATGGTGATTGCTCTCACTCTCTGTGGCATGGAAACTAGTAGCGGATGCAACTGGCTGAATTCTCTGCATCTTTAGTAGCTCCCTTTACCTTAGGAGCACTGACTTGATTGGCTCGCATACCACAATGCCGATTGGCTGTGATTGTGTTACATGAGCTAATCAAAAATGGAAAAGTGGAGCCAGCGCTGTTCAATATGGAACAGCGGAACAGCTGGCTAAGTTGATATTAAATGCAGAGCGGTCCACACAATCTGGAGCACTTGGCTGCTCAAACCAAGAGTCTGTACTGTTGCCTGTGATTCAATTTTTTTGGTGTGTATGAATTAGAAACACCTAGCATATTTTTGGGATGTGAAGGAACCCCACAGTGACACAGAAACACTGAGAAAACATGCAAACTCCACACAGGCATTGGCCAAAGGTCAAGATCAAACACTGTACCTTGTACTTGGGAGGTGAAGATCTTGGTCATTATGTTAACTATGTCTTTCATGCTTATAAATATTGCAAGACATAAGTGATGATTGGACAGTTCCATCAGTCTATCTACAGTAAATCATTACTCATTCAAATGTAGTTTAGTAACCATGTCGAAGCAATGATCACTGCAGCAGTAGAAGTTGCAAAAGCCATAGATGCTATTTTCATCACCAAGTTACTTCCCAGAAATAAAATACAATGAGGACATTCAACTTAAAACGACAATCATCCCAATCATAAAATAACCTGACATTCCATAAATGCAGTTATAGTCAGTTAATGCAAACAATTTGAGATTGTGGTGGTGCATTTTGCCCCAGCATGGCGGGGAGAAAATAAAATGGCAGCAACAGCAAACAGGAAGATGAACTGTGCTGGCTTCCTTATGCTCAGAAGCATAAACATGCCATAATCATCCTCCAGCCAGCTAAATCATATACAAATGCTATACTGTACAATTGGAGAAAGACATCATTTTAAAACAAAAGAAAAAACAGCAGCTGTTAGTAAATCATATGTTACCTATGCCAAATTACTATTTATTGCTTAACCATAAAATGGAACCTTGAGCTAGATTCTCCAAAAATGCATTTGAGGAAAGGAACTTATATGAACAGCAGAAATCAACACTTTATAAAGCTGTGCATCTGAATCATAAAATCCTGATTTACTTTGTGTGCAAGAGACAGGACAATGGAACTTACACTTTGACGGTTTAATCAAATGCTTGTAAGATGACATGTTGAGAATAGATGACAGCAAACACTGCGTAGGTCCACCTTGGAAACAGTAACATATAACAATATTCAATAGCAATCAGGCCTGTTAGCCACAAAGTTAGAAGTGTACAGGACATTTCATCTAGTTTAAAGTTAACTCAGCCAATGCTAACACTAGAGCTAGACAGACCAGTTTTTGCACTTCCATGACAACTACAATAACCAACTGAGATCCATAGCTTCTCCTGGCAGATCATTTTGTAAAGTTGTGTTATACAATTAAAATAAATAGAATCATGATGTACATGTAGTCATACTTGATTGCAATAGATAACAAACTGGGATATGCAGTTTTATGTAGCCGGTTATTATAATTGCATTTATAATCCACTGTATAAGGTTCTGCCTTTAGACTACGTATAACAAAATGTGTTGTATTTTTTTTAATTTTAAGTATTTTCAAATAACAGTGTTTTCTTTACATAGTCTGGTGTGTCTGTTTTTTTTTCCAGGTGTTCTAGTTTCCAAGGGTTTGCTGTAACTGATATTTCAGTCAGCCAAAATGTCAACATGCAATTCATGATAGGTGAGTATGTGTGCATCTTATAGTGAACTGGATCCTGCCCCAGGGTTATCATGATAGGTGAGTATGTGTGTGTATCTTCGAATGAACTGGATCCTGCTCCAGGATTATCATGATAGGTGAGTATGTGTGCATCTTAGAGTGAACTGGATCCTGCTCCAGGGTTATCTTCTCTGCCTTGCTTGCCTCTGCTGTGACCCTGAAATGGTGAATGAAGGAATGAACAAATGAATGAATGAAATTTATGTTTACTCATGTCTGTCCTAGTTAACATGTTTTTTTTTTTTAATTTGGTTGTATCATGTTTAAGATAGTACAAATGGACAATCGTGGATGATGCGTTAACACCACCATAAGAGGTTATTTGTATAGTTTAGCCCAATGTTCCATACTCATGCTGTTAGGCTTTAATTATTAACTAATTCTCTATGCCTGGAAAGTATTGATTTGTTAACAGTCTTTCTGGGTAACATCCCTAAAATCCATTTGCATTTGTGGGTTCTAAGCGATAATGTAGCTCATTTGCCCATGGAGGACATCACAGACATATTATTTTGGAAGGTAAATTTATTATATTCAAATGCAGTTAATATGAGTTCAAAAATTAGTAGTCATTTTTGAATGTTTCTTGGGCTTAGTTTTAAAATAGGATTTTTAATATCAGAGCATTCAAAATAAAATCATATCCAGATGTAAAATGTCTTTAAAATGAAACCATTGGTGGGCCTCTTAATGGTTTGTGTGCATCTTTCAAGACACACTTATTCAAATTTAGCTTGTTCATAGGTTCATAGGTAGGTACTAGACTATCAGCCCAAGGGCCTATGTAAGCCTAGCCAACAAGGTTCCCTGGCTTTTTGTCACCCAAGAAAGTTATTTACTTGTGCCCCTGTCAAGCAGAGCCACAGAAGTGATTCATGGGGTGAATTTTCTATTTCCCATCCACTCATCAAGATTTTTCTTGAAGAGTGCTAATGAGGAACTCTGCTTGACATAGATAGGTAGCTTGTTCCAGGGTATGGGAAGTATTTGGACAGGAATCTATCCCTCCAGCATGTTCTGTTTGTTGTGGTGACAAGGTTTAGGTCCCTAGAATGTGTATCCCGGAGGGATTGTTATTTCTTTAAGTGTAGCATGTCCAACAGCTCTGGGTTTGACATATTTGTATGTTAGGCAGAGATCACCTCAGAGTAGGTGATATGCTACGGAGTAAAGATGGAGTTTTTGAGACAGTGTAGGGCATCTATTTGAAGCCCATAATCCTCTTTCTGAGGTACTTCTGTGGCCTTTCCAGCTGTTGCAGATGTCTTGTGAGGTACATTCCAAAAGGGGCATTGTACTCCATAATGGGTCTAATAAGAGCCAAGTAGAGGGGAACAATGACCTCCTTTTTTCCTGGATGAGAACACTTTCATGATGAGGTGTGCCACATAGAAGGATTTCCTGACTACTGTGGTGATGTGATTATCAAAGGAGAGACTACTCTCCACTTGAGTCCCAAGGTCTCTTATCACCCCTTCAGCGTTAAGTGGACTGCTGCCTATGTGGTAGTTCATGGGTACAGAGTTTTTACCAAAGGGGATGACAATACACATTTTGGCATTTAGCTTGAGGCCATAGCTCTGACATCAGGCATCTGTCTCCATGAGGCCTGACTGTAGAATGTCCACATCATTTGGGGACTCGACTATGGCACCTAGTTTGCAGTCGTCTGCAAACTCCTTCAGCCAGAGGCCCTCTGTGTTAGCCCTTACTTCAGAGAAGTAAATACCAAACAGGAGAGGACCCAGGACTGAACCCTGTGGTACTCCACTTGTCACTGGTCTGAAGTCAGATTTGGAGACTGCAACTTTTACAGTGTGGGTTCTGTCAGTGAGCCAGATGGTAACCCATCTTGTGATGTATGGATTTATACCCAGTTTAGTGAGCTTATCTATAATTTCAGAATAGGGGATGGCATCAAAAGCCTTAGCAAGGTCAAGCTAGGCTGTGTGGACTGCCTTACCCTCATCTACGGCATTGGTGACTGTTTCAAAGAAGTTGATCAGGTTCAGGAGGCATGATCTGCCTTTCACAAACCCGAATTGGGTGGGGTCCAGTGTTTGGAGGTTACCAATGTCTTTGTTTATGAGTTCCATGATGATACGTTCCATGACCTTGCAGACCAGGCTCATCAGTCTAATAGGGTGATAGTACCCATGGTCTGTGGTGGCTCCCCACTTTGTGGAGTGGTATAACTATTGTTGTGTGCCATTCAGTGGGTACAAAGCCTGACATGAGGCTATGATTGAACTTGGTGCTTAGGTGGGGGGTGAGTTTGTTCTGACGTTCATGTAGAACACAGCCTGGGATGTTATCCTGTCCCATGGAAGCTGTGCTCTTTGCTTTGGAGAGTGCAGTTTTTACCTACACAGTTGTGATTGCAGGGGCTCTACATTCTTCCAGTATAGATATGGGCCCTTTAGGGGGTGAGAGAGGGGTAAAGTTAGCACTGAATCTATCAGCAAGGATATTGGCAATATCAGTTGGTTCTCTAATTTTCATGCCATTGTGCTGTAACTCAGAGCAGACCTGGGTGTTGCCACTGAGATTCTTGACATAGCTATAGAATGCTTTGTAGGTGTCCTTAGAATCAGTGGCAATCTTGTTTTCATAGCTAGCTTTGGAGGATTTTATAAGGGATCACACCTTCTTACTGAGGCTGACCAGGTAGCTCCTCCACTCATGGGATTTTACTCTATTCTGCAGCAGTTTCTTCCTTCTGTTGTAGAGTTTGTTTATAGCAGGGGACCACCAGATTGGCTTCCTTTTTTTGGAGGCTAGCATCCTGGTTCTGTTAGTGACAGTATGATCCATGCACTCGTGTAAATGCTTATAGAGTTAATTTGAGTAGGATTCTACAGTTGTAACCATGTTGTCCATCTGCATGGGTGTCTTGAAGTTTGCCACGTCTGTCTTAAGAAGCATAAAGTTGGCTTTGGAGAGATTGTTTACAGTGGTTTCCTTAATAGGAGGTGGGGCTGGGATGTGGTATCTATGGTGATTAGCTTATGGTCGGATCTGGCCAATGAGGAGTTGACTTCAGGTGTGGAACACCGGTCACTCATGTAATGATTAGGTCTAGGATATTTTTGCCCCTGGTAGGGGTGTGGATAAGTTGATCCAGGGCATTGGTTTATGACTTCTAGAAAGCATTGAATGAAGGAGTTGGTACATGAGTAGTTTTCCCAGTTAATAGTGGGGTAGTTGAAATCATGCATTATTAGGGTGTTTGGTTGAACCCCAATTTTTTCCAGTATATCAAGAAAAGAGGAGTGGGATTCCTGGGGCATGGTGGGGGATCTGTAGCAAGCTACAACTTGGATTGCAATTTTGCCCAGAGTTGGTTGCACTTGGATAATTTCGGATCCCTTATGTTGGGCAACTAGCCTGGATGTGTGGATATCCTTAATGAATATGGACACACCTCTGCATTTGGTGTTCCAGTCCAAGTTAGAGGGCCAAAAGGTATGGTATAAGTTATAGGCTTGTAATGCAGGGGTGCACTCTGGAGCCTTAAACCAGGTTTCAGTCACAGCACAGATATCCATGTTCTCCATTTTAAGGAGTGCTTTGAGTGAGTGCATTTTGAGGTTCAGACTTCTAACAGTGAGTAACATTACCCTCAATTTTGTCTGCCTGTACCTGTTACAATGGTGGGTTTATCATTTGAACCTTGCCTAAAAAAGGCACTATAGGGGTGGCAAGAGCCTTAGCCAGTATCTGGAATCCCAGGAGCGACAGGCGCAGGCCATGTCTGACAAAGCATCGTGATCTGTCAACCATGTCATCCCAGGCAGACAGATACTGTATCCGCTTAGAATGACACCAGAAGCTTAGCCAATCATTTTGTCTGTGTACTGTGGTGTCATTCTCGGCAAAGGTAGGATGCTACTCAGGGCTAGGGTCATACCTGCCCGGATTACAAGATCAGAGAGCTCTTCCATGTCTCTTTTCATATAGTCCAGGGAGGTACATCTCAGGTCATTCACACTAACATGGACAATGGCTGAGTCATATTTGTACTTGTTGCGGTGTGATCTGAGTGTGTGGTTTATGTGGCAGATCCTGGCACCCAACAGGCAGCTAACAGTAACCTTCTCCTTGCCTAGTCTGGTGAGTGAAACATCAGTGTGCCTGACTATAGAATCACCAATGACTAATATGTTGGGTACATTGTTTTGCCTTATGGGCTGTGGTTGAGTGGCACAATGAGTCTGTGGGTTATGTGTCTTTTGGGTTTTGTTAAGGGGTGGAGGTTGCTTGCATTTCTGCTTTGGAGGTCTCTGTTGCTTGTGCAGATTATTATTGAGAGCCTTCACAAATGTTTTTGTGTTTCTATGTGTGGGTTTTGGTGGTGTAGGTTTAGTGGGACTATGTGATGAGTGTGGTGTGGTACAAGTGTTTAACTTCTCCTCTTGACTGACAAGTTCAGTCTTGGGTTGAGAGAACTTTGCCTCCAGTTTGGCTAGATAAACGCATCTGTCACATGTTGTAGTGTTGGGTGTTTGGTGGAGAGGGTTGTCAGTGTACATGAGGCAATTGCCGCATTGCCCCATGATGCCCAGATTCATCAGGCAGACAGGAGAGAACACTGAGAGCTGTCCCTTGGACATGCCTGGATAATCACTATTTTCCTCTAGACAAGTGAGGGAAGTAAGTACTAGAGCTTGTTTTCCTCTAAGCAACTGAGGAAGATAATTACAAAAACTGTTAACCACTAGGTAATGAGGAAGGCTGAGTGCTGTAGTAATTTGTAGATTATTTAGTGCTTACAACAGTTCTGAACCAGTGCTGAGCACAAAGAAGCAGATTCATGTGCTAAAATTAAGAATATGGCTAGTTCTAAGGGGAAAAACTGAAGAGCAGACTTTATGGTGCTGGGAATAGTTTAACCCTAGCTAAGCAGCGCTGTGCAATGCGCAAATTCACGCAAACCTGCACATGCACAGGTTTTTAACTCAGAGAGTTGAAAGGGATAGAAATCAGCCCAAAACGGCCAATAACATTAATTTCAGAGTTGAAAACCACTCCTCTTGTGACAGATAGGCTGCTCTAATACTTACCACTCTCACTGATAAGTAGAAAGACCTCGCACTACCACAACAAGGTCTGGACCACTCAGAAACACAGACTAAAGTCCTGAAACCAGCAGATATGAGATCCAGACTATTTTAATATAGGAAAGAGTGGGAAATGAGCAGTACATATAGTATTTTCTTTTTCTTATGAAATTAAGCAATTTCAACACTAAAAATACTCAGGAAAAAGTGGTCACCTTTGAGTGTGACACCTACAGTACTAAATGCAGTTTAAATTTTTAACTTTTAAGCAGATAAATCAAGTGCACAGACAGTAAAATGATTTAACAGTAAAATGCAGCAGAAATACAACAGAACCACAGTAAAAACAGCTTTTTAAAGTGCAATAAGCAAAAACAGTTAAGAGAAAGTCAAAAAAGGTATTTAGATCTGCAAAAAGTCTCTCCTTCTCATTTCTGGTGCTGTAGTAGTCTACAGGATGCCCAAAAATGATCCACCGATGTAAAACAAGTGCATACCCGCTGAAACACGGGTTTTTAACTCAGAAAGTTGAAAGGGATAGAAATCAGCCCAAAACGGCCAATAAGGTTAATTTCAGAGCTGGAAACCACTCCTCATGCGACAGATAGGCTGCTCTAATGCTTACCACTCTCACTGATAAGTACAAGGACCTTGCACTACCACACCAAGGTCTGGACCACTCAGAAACACAGACTAAAGTCCTGAAACCAGCAGATCTGGGATCCAGACTATTTTGGTATAGGAAAGGGTAGGAAATGAGCAATACAGATAGTAATTTTTTGTTTTGTTTTTTGCTTTTTTTATGAAATTAAGCAGCAAAAAGTAATTTAAACAGTAAAAATGCACAGAAAAGGTTGTCACACTTAAGTGTGATGCCTACAGTGCTAAATGCAGTTTAAATTTTTAACTTTTAAGAAGATAAATCAAGTGCATACACAGTAAAATGATTTGACAGTAAAATGCAGCAGAAATACAACAAAACCACAGTAAAAACGGCTTTTTAACATGCGATATGCAAAAACAGTTAAGAGAAAGCCAAAAAATGTACTTAGATAAGCAAATTGTCTCTCATTCTCATTTCTGGTGCTGTAATAGTCTGCAGGATGCACAAACAGGATCCGTTGAGGTAAAACAAGTGCAAACATGAGTTTTTAACTCAGAAATTTGAAAGGGATAGAAATCAACCCAAAACAGCCAATAAGGTTAATTTCAGAGCTGGAAATCACTCCTCGTGCGACAGATAGGCTGCTCTAATGCTAACCACTCTCACTGATAAGCAGAAATACCTCCAACTACCACAACAAGGTCTGGACCACTCAGGAACACAGACTAAAGTCCTGAAACTGGCAGATCTGGGATCCGGACTATTCTAGTATAGGAAAGGGTGGGAAATGAGCAGAACATATAGTATTTTTTATTTATTTATTTTTTTTATGAAATTAAGCAGCAAAAAGCAATTTAAACAGTAAAAATGCTCATAAAAGGCTATCACACTGGAGTGTGATGCCTACAGTACTAAATGCAGTTTAAAGTTTTAACTTTTAAGCAGATAAATCAAGTGCACAGACAGTAAAATGATTTAACAGTAAAATGCAGCAGAAATGCAACAAAACCACAGTAAAAACAGCTTTTTAACATGCAATAAGCAGAAACATTTAATAGAAAGACAAAAAAGGTACTTAGATCAGCATGATCCAAGAGAGATTTTCAAATCCTAGCAATCATAGCTTGTCTTCAGTTGTATTCTGCAATCAGACATTATGCTGCAGTATTTATTCGATCCTTAACATAATTGGATTCTCTTTTATCCTTATGAACTTGGTTTTCCATGCAATCATCATAATTCTTCAGTCTCTTTCTCAGTGCAGATATACTGAGAAGTATACATTAAGGCTGGTATTACCTTCATTTTAATGTTTTAAGCAAACATGTAAAGGCTATCAGCATTATTTTCACATTTCTATAGCAAAGGCACAATTTATGGAGGCAATTTACACTAATCTGCAAGGGCCACAAATAGCTTTAAGCAAATTAAGTTATATTGAGATGCAAATGAGGAGGGATGTAAAAGGCATATGCTAATTAGTCCTCATGTATTTTTGCAATTTATAACTCAAATATCATGCTTTTCCACATTGTCTACAGATTTCTTATAAAAGACAGAATCATGCCCTTGTTATCTAATTTTCAATCCACAATGATGATGTCACTTGCTGCTAGCCTTGAATTTTTCCAGTGTGAGCTGCTTGTCTTAGCTGTGCCAAAACTGTCTGCACACAGCAACACTTACCAGACAAAAAGGAGAAGTTAAAGGCTGAGAATAACTCACTGTAATGTAGATAATAAGGAGACACTTGGCAGATTTAGAGTGGGCTAGGATACTGTAAGGGTCTTGGAGAGTATAATGGCCCCCACAAGGGTAATTGGGGATGCATGACCTTTCTATCTCTGTGGATACAAAAGTATTTATGACTCTCACTTTACTTGCCATGTGACCTTCCAGAGACAGACTAGAGACAATGTATATCTCACAGGCTTCACAGTTCCTGGATGCACTCTTGGCAAATGTGTGCAGTGCATCTATTTCCCGCTGTCACCTCAGGTCCAAGCCAGGACTATGCATGCCTTTTATGGGATGGCATATTTACTGGAGGTACTTGCTGTGACAGATTGCACATATATTGCAATTAGGAGTACATCTGGTCCACAGGCTGAGTGGTACAGCAACAGGAAGGGCTACTATTCCATCAATTGCCAGGCAGTGTGTGATGCATGATGGTGCATCTCCAACATCTCTGCCCAGCATCTTTGCTGTTTAGACAATTCCCATATCTGGCACACTGGCTCACTCTACCACCTCTTACTGCATGTTAGAATGCCCAGATACATGTCAGATGTTCAAAAGATTAAAACATCAAACATTACTTCAGTGAGATGAGAGCATCAGATGTCTTGATCATTGAAAGTCAGTATCAATTAATCTCACTGCATCGAATAGCAATATCTGGCCAATAGCTGCATGTAAGTTTGAAAGAATGTACATATTTATTCCCATCATGTTATACATACAAAAATAGTAAAAAAATCCAAAACCTGGAAATGTTGAGGTAAAATGCAGTGTGTATTCCAAACAGGAAAATAATCACAAAGCTTTTGGGATCAACCCTTCATCAGTGTGTTAAAAAAAAGAGATCAAATGCCTTCATTTAAATAGTAAACTCAAACCATAAGGCTATTCACATGACGCAATTATATTAAGCACTTCAGTTTAAAGACATATATACAAGTAAAATGTTACTGAAAGTCAGTATAGCCATAAAATAGGTAACACATTTAACTAAGAACCATCCACACAAGATGTTATTTCAAAGTTAATTGTCTCCTTTTTAAAATAGGTTTAATGCTTATTGCTGTATTTAAACATGGAAAACAATCAGTTTCTAAAAGTGTAATCCATGAGTATTCACATACTTCTAACTCAATACACAAATCAGAAATACATAGAGAGATATATACCTATGGTACATATGGGTAAGCATATGAGGGAGTAAGGAAGTTCTCATACATTTACCTTTAGAGTGGCATCAGACTGAAGAAAAAAAGGTGTGTTTTAACAATGAGTTAGAAGTATGTGAATACTCATGGATCACACTTTTAGAAGCTGATTGCGAGTGCGATCTTGGAGTTAGTATATATAAAGTAGTGGTGGTGTGGGGGAAGTGCAGGGGGGCCTTCCCCCCCTGCAAAAATGATTTTGTAGTTTTTTTTGTAATATTACTGATTTATTAAACTGGTAGTCACGAAAGTGCACTTTCATTTAAGTGCACTTTCATGTAATTGGGCTCATACTTTTTCTTTTCGAAAGGATGAGCTTTTGATAAGAAAAAGTAGACCCATGGTAAAAGTTATTGCTGAGTACTAACACACTTTTTCTTTGTTTTCTCTCCCACACACTTTTCTCTCTTTTCTTTTGTTTTAGATTATGCTGGATATCCACTGGACTCATGTCTCATGACACAAGTATGAAATCCAAGTGGAGCTACTGAAGATAGTTATAACACAGCCATATGCCACACCTATATTATCACTAAGTAGGTGGTCAGAATGTTGAAGTCCAGATTCAGATTCCAGGATGATCTGGGG
>NC_056745.1:1383414750-1383467250 GCF_019279795.1 Protopterus annectens
CAATCATTGGTCTGATAAGTGAAGAGTACAGGGGTACAATGACCTCTCCTGATCTGGATGTGAATCCCTTCATGATCAGGTGGGCAATGTAGAAGGTTTTCCTAACCACTTTGGCAATGTGAGTGTCAAAAGAGAGGTTACTGTCAACTTGGGTCCCCAGGTCCCCGATAACTTCTTCCAATTTTAATGGATTACCACCTATGTGGTAATTAGGGGTTACCTTGTTTTTCCCAAAGGGTATGACTATACATTTTTTGGCATTTAGCTTAAGGCCATGGCTCTGGCACCAGTTATCCATTTCTATGAGACCTCTCTGGAGGATGTCTGTGTCTGATGGAGTGTCAATTATGGTGCCCAGTTTGCAGTCATCTGCAAATTTTGTCAGTCACAATCCCCCTATGTTTGCCTGCACTTCAGAAAAATAAATGCCGAACAAGAGGGGGCCCAGGACTGAGCCCTGTGGGACACCGCTCGTGACCGGCTTAGAGTCTGACATGGCACCAGCAACTCTAACCCTGTGTGTTCTGTCCTTGAGCCAGTTTGCAACCCATCTTGTGACATATGGGTTTACATCTAAGCTGGTGAGCTTTTCTATGATGCCCGAGTGGGGTATTGTGTCGAATGCTTTTGCTAGGTCAAGGTAGGCTGTGTGAACTGCCTTACCCTCATCAATGGCCTTAGTGACTGTTTCAAAAAGTCGACCAAGTTCAAGAGGCAGGATCTGCCCTTGACAAAGCCAAATTGGGTAGGATCCAGTGTCTGTAGGTCCCCAATGTCTTTATTTATGAGTTCCATTATGATCCTCTCCATAGCTTTGCAGACAAGGCTCGTCAAGCTTATGGGGTGGTAATTTCAGGGTCCGTAGAAGCACCGCCTTTGTGGAGTGGGACCACAGTTGCCGTACGCCATTCTTTGGGTACGTATCCTGTAGTAAGGCTAAGATTAAACAGCAGCCTTATGTGTGGGTTTAGTTCCTCATTGAGTTCATGTAGCACACAGCCGGGGACACCGTCCGGTCCCATTGATGCTGTGTTTTTTGCTTTAGAGAGAGCAGCTCTCACCTGGGCATCTGAGATGTTTGGGAGGCTAGACTCTGGTGGGATAGATATTTCACTTTTTGGGGGGAGGGAGGGGAGAAATTTGCACTGAACCTGTCTGCCAGTATGTTGGCAATGTCTGTGGGTTCAGTGATTTTTATCATTTTGGACTAATTCTGAGCATATCTGGGAGTTTCCACCCAGGTTTCTAACATAGCTAAAGAAGGCCTTATGATTGTCTTTTGTGTCATTAGCGATTTTTCTTTCAAAGTTGGCCTTGGATGATTTTATGAGTGATCGTAGTTTTTTGCTAGTATTGATCAGAGATGCCTTCCCTTTTAGGGATTTTGCTCTGTCATGTAGTAGCTTTCTCCTCTTGTTGTAGAGTTTGTTTATGGCTGGGGTCCACCAGACCAGGCGCCTGCCTTTGGTGGAAAGGGTCTTGATTTTATTAGGGATTGCTTGATCCATACATTCCTGGAGGTGCTCGTAGAAGGCATTTGTAAGGGTTTCAGCAGCGTGGGTTGTGGTTTCCACTGGCTCGGGGGCCTTGAAGGATACCACTCCAGTCTTAAGAAGTGTGAAGTTTGCTTTTGAGAAGTTCTTCACTGTGGTCTTTTTTGCTGGGGATGGGGGCGGGATGTGGATCTCCAGAGAGATTAATTTATGGTCTGATCTCACCAATGAGGGATATACTTCCGGTGTGGAGCATTTTGTCCCCATGTTTGTGATGATCAGGTCTAGTATATTTTCTCCTCTTGTGGGAATGGTGACTAGTTGTTCCATAGCATTTGAGTTTATGAACTCCAGGAACCTTTGGGCTAGGGTGTTGGGGCTTGAGTAATGTTCCCAGTCTATGTTTGGGTAGTTGAAGTCACCCAATATGATGGTGTTTGGAGAGACATTCATACTCTCCAGTGTCTCCAGGAAGGCTGTGTGGGTTTCCTGAGTTTGAGAAGGTGGTCTGTAGCATGTTACAAACTGTAGGGCAGTTTTACCTATGGTTAATTGCACCTGGATGGTCTCAGATGCTTCGTGCATTGCCACTAACCTGGAGGTGTGGGTATCCTTTATGAATATGGATACTCCCCCTCCTTTTGTGGTTCGGTCCAGATTTTGGGGCCGGAACGCATGATATGAGGTATAACCTGATAGTGCTGGGGTGCTCTCAGGAGCCTTGAACCAGGTTTCAGTCACAGCACAGACATCAATGTTCTCCATACCGAGGAGGGCTTCGAGTGCGTGCATCTTGAGGTTTAGACTTCTGGCATTGAGCAGTATTACCCTTAGTTTTTCTCCATTTTTGTTTTCTAGGGCGGTAGGTTTATCATTTGAGCCTTGCCTAAAAAAGGCACTATGGGGGTGGCAAGAGCCTTTGCCAATATCCGGAAGCCCAGGGGTGACAGGTGCAAGCCGTCCCTTGTGAAGCAGCGTGGCTTGTCAAGCATGTCATCCCAGGCAGACAGACATTGGATCCCCTTAGAATGACACCAGTAATTAAGCCAATTATTAAACCTGATCATTTTGTCTCTGTATTGTGGCATCATTCTTGGTGAGGGTAGGATACTGCTCAGGGTCAGGGTCATGCCGGCCTGGGCTACATAATCTGAGAGCTCCTCTATGTCTCTTTTCATGTAGTCCAGGGAGGTACGTCTCAGGTCGTTCACACCGGCATGGACAATGACTGAGTCATACTTGTACTTGCTGTGGAGTGACCTGAGTGCTTGTGTTATGTAGCGGATTCTAGCGCCTGACAAGCAGCTTACTGTGATCTTTTCCTTGTTCAGTCTGGTGAGTGGGACATCAGTGTGTCTGACTATGGAGTCAACTATAACAAATGTGTCTGGCATTGTGTTTGGCCTTAAGGGCTGTGACTGTTTAGCACACTGACTTTGAGAACTATGTGCTGCATGTCTTATGTCTTGAGGTGGCAGTTGCTTGGGTGTCTGCTTTGGAGGCCTCTGTAGTTTTGGTAGATTTTTGATCAGTGCCTCCGAGTATGTCTTTGTGTGTTTATGTGTTTGTTTTGCAGTTGTGATAGTTCTATGTGAAACTGGGTTTGTGGTGTGTGTGGTTTCCTTCTCCTCCTGTCTGGTCTTGTCAGTCCTGAGTTGAGAGAGCTCAGTCTCCAGTTTGGCTATATGGTTGCATCTCTCACATGTATTTGTGTTTTGTGGGAGAAGGAGTGGGTTGTCTGTGTACATGAGGCAATTGTAACATTGCCTCAAGATGCCCAGATTCACCAGCTGAACAGGAGAGGACGCTAGCAACTGACCCTTCGACATGCTAGAAAAAGTGAAAAAGTTTGCTGTGTAACTGAGTCAGAAGGGACCTATAGGGAAATGGGTACTCAAGGGGATTCTAGGCTAATGTAGTACTTTGTTTAGTATACAAGTACTTTACCTATATAAAATGCTTTAGGAGCAAGTGCTGAGCTTTTGAGATAGAGAATAGACTGTTTAGATTGCAAGTAGAGAAGTTCTAAGGGAAAAATTGAAGAGCAGACTTTACGGAGCCAGAAATAGTTTAACCTTGTTTAACCGGCGCTGCCCGATGGTGCTCTATGGGCAACTCTGCGCTAAATCACGCAAAAGCGCACTAAAGCGGGCTTTATAGCAGGGGGTTGAAAAGAGCTAGGATTTGACCCAAAATGGCCAATAGACTACAAGTTTCTGGCTGGAACTACTGCTCTAGGGACAAATAGGCTGCTCAGTGCTCCCCACTCCCACTGGTGAACAAAGAAGCTTCCCTTTATCCAAATAAGGATATGGAATAGCACAGGAACCAAGCCAAAGCCCAGAGATCAGCAAACTCTGAAGACTGGACTATTCTAGTTCAGTAAGGCGGGAAAACAAGATTTTTTTTTTGCAGAAAACAGAGGAAAAACAGACAGTAAATGCTTTTAAACGGCTAGCGCACTTGAGTGTGTTAGCCTACAGGTAAAATTAAGCAACAAATAACTTTTTTAAAAGGGATCTACTTCAGTTCACTGAATAAACATGTCACAGGAGGTCATCTGTCCATGAACTGACTGGCATATGATGACATTTCAAAGGACTTCTGTGATGGGAATTATTTCCATCAAAACTGGTGGTAGATGTGTACATGCCATGTTTTCCACTGTAGAGCTGAACATTGGTACTGAAGTTGGTATATACAGTTGGCTGTTAATGTTGTGGACACAGCCACCCTCATTGGGGTTATTGTTGTATGTATCCCGATGCTTAGTCTGATGTAATACTGTACAGTGTATGTTAACAGGTTAGGTAGTCATCAATCACACAATGTGCAGATGTATAACATCCCACAACCTCCAAAGTGTAGGGTTTGCCACACACACCAGCACACCTATGTTTACCATTGCTGGGATTGCTCTAAATATGGGAAGGGGACACATACCCTGCCAGTGCCATCATTGATGACATTAAAGTAGCAGACTGATTATGCACTGCTGTGATGTTTTGCCTATTATGTCTTGGTGGAATTAAATAGGCTAAAATGTGTTCACTGACAAATACAGTACATCCATGTGTACAGTAAAGTGTGTGTATAGCATCAACACCAAAGCCTCTGTGTATGTCTGTTATATAAAAACATGTGGTATGTGCCACCCAGTACACTGTACATTGTCCACTGTAGACGAGCTGCTGGCATCATCCACCATGCACTTATGTTTATATACCCCTCAGACCTATCAGCCATGTGGCACATGTAGTAATTATTATACAGACCTATTACCTGTGTGCAGCTGTACCCAGGGTATGACACAATCAAAATGTGTCACCATAGTGCCAAATCCCTTGTAGGACACAACAGCAGACCAAACTCCTGATGACACATACACATCTCCAACAGAAATGGAATACATTATCGTGACCACTATCAGTCAGTGGTAATACCAGCTATATTGGATCATGCCTACACAGCTACACATCCTGACATGTAAGCATTAAACTTGCCTGCTGAAAACATATTGCACAGCATTACATTGATGCACCTTCGTACATTCACTCTGCATCAGAACCATAGTAGCCTGTCCCTGCATCGATGGTATGGATGGCAGGGATGTGGCACAGGTATCATAATATGCACAGGGTGTGTTTTGGGTTTGCCAAAGACGTAAGCTAAGCCATTGGGTTGACATTATGTGTGTGTGTTAGGGGGCTTTGCTATTAATTGGGATGTGAAGATGTGGGGTGTGTAGGTATGGAGTTGCCCTAGCTGTCTTGGTGATGTGTGTGTGTGTGTGTGTGTGTGTGTGTGTGTGTGTGTGTGTGTGTGTATGCACACAGTTTGGCCATTTCCCTGCCCTATACATGGGTTTGTTGGTCAGCTGCAGACCGTACATGGCAGGGTGTACCGTTATTATCTCAGGCAACGAGCACGAGAACTGTGCCTGCCAGGGGTTCCACGGGCACTACCAGGTACAACGCCAGATATGTTACTCTCCTCTGAAGATGACACCTGTCCATTGGATGCATGTCCCTGTTGGGACCAGCCAGGGCCATCTGCAGTGCTGGTGCTGGTACTGCCACTGTGGGAGCAGCTACGTCTTCTTGCACGTCTAAGTAGAACTCCAGCTGTTGGTGTTTCTGACCTACGTCCATGTAGCTGTCACCATATTCCCACCATATGCTCTAACACGGAAAGTGTAGGGTCGACCAGTCCCATCAGCTCACCAAATGGTCTAACCATGACATTTGCAAAATAACAGTGGGCACCTGTGAGATCATGGATGGTGTCAATAACAGCTTAATCAGTAGCCCTCTGTAGCCTCAGACCCTGTCTGGTATGCCATTCCAGACATGCCTGTGCCTCCACTATGGCCCAAAACATGCATCTGGTGACACCAGCTGTGGCACTGCTGCCAGGAGCATGATGTCCATCAGCCCTCCTATGAGCACCCCTGTACATTTGCCTGTGTGGTGTCCTGCTGGACATCTGGCTATGGCTGCTGTGTACAGACACACTTGCCATAGTCCCCACACTGCCCTGTTCCATGCCACCTCCCACCAACTGCCCCTGATCTATGGCCACTGGTGATGGGGTATGTATAGGCAATGTGACTGTGTGCGAGGATGGGGTGAATAACAGTGGAATGTCAACCAATGGCACAGCTTCAGCCACTGACAACCCCGCCTGTGCCTCACCACACCTATCATCATTGTCAGAGTATGTATGGACACTAATGTCAGATTCCTTGCAGGAAGGACCCTGACCCACCTCGCCACCTGTGAGGGGAAAACAGAAACCTTACTTTCAGACCTGTATGTCATTGCTTACCTCTACACCAACACCCACACACCCACACACCCCCACACACACGCACACACACACACACACACACACACACACATATGCACACAGTCCACCAAACACACACACATGCGCACACACACACACACACACACACACACACACACACACACACACACACACACACACACACACACACACACACACACACACACAAACACAGACACGCACTCACTTACAGGTGAGGTGGCATATAGATATTACAGAACACCTCTGATTACCCACATGTCAGCATGCATGACATATAGCAATCACCAGCATGCAGTGCAACTATCTCAATCCCTGTTACCAACATTATACATCTCTGTGATGCATGAGTTGTATTCTTAGGTGATGGCCCTTCCCCTGGAACACACTGCACCCATGTACACAGTATTGCTGTGCACCTGTTCAGCACCCTGCCATGTACTGTGCACCATGCCTCACAAGTGTACACACCATTGCTGACTGTGTATATGTGTGGCAGTTATGTTTGCTCTGTTGCCACAGCCCCTATTTGTTTGACAGATGCATACCTGGGCTGATATGAGGACAGATGGCAATAGTGAGTGCCTGATGTTAGATTTGGAGATTTCATCATCAGCAGTGCATGTCTCAGCAATGAAATCCAATTATACTGACAACCTCCCAAGTTTACTGTGGCTATGAGGAGTGTACACACCCTTACTGACATGCCGCCATTTTCCCTGATATGCCATGGGGCCACAATACTGCATATCTTAACATTACACATACCTGATATGTGACACATGGTCTGTGCAATCACATGCAGTATCACACAAACGTGTCAGTTGTGCAGATGTTGATAATGATGCATACAATATGTGGTTTTCATAAGTGTGTACACCCTTAATGCAATGTTTTTTTCCAGCACCTGTATGTGAACAACAACAGTAATGTTTCATGGAAGTTGTATACTAGCATGGTCCATCCTCACTTGCCATTATGTGGTCACCCCTCCGTACAAATATCCCCCAACTCTGCCAGATTGCAAGCATGGCTCAAGTGCACAGCCCTTGGAGGTCACACAGTCCCTACACTATTGCTGTTGAGTCACGGTTATGTCTTGCACAATGCATGACCTTGGCTGTGTTCAGATACAGCCATTCTATGTGACATTCCGAAATATGCTTTGGTTCACTGTTGTGTTTCAGGGTGATACACCACCCTATCCTCAGCCATTTTGCAGATGCATGACAACTATGGGCCACACATGAGTCTGACTTGGCGGTGTCCCACA
This sequence comes from Protopterus annectens, assembly GCF_019279795.1. NCBI lineage: Eukaryota > Metazoa > Chordata > Ceratodontiformes > Protopteridae > Protopterus > Protopterus annectens. Next base: position 1,383,422,344 of record NC_056745.1, read on the forward strand.
TGCAGAACAACATGTCTACCGCCATAGTTTCTGCTAATTAACAGCAAACCTAGAGGTGTACACTGGCACCAGCAGGGTGCAGATGGGGATGGTGGGCATGAGGTGGACTGAGGTGATGCTTGTGCAACTCATGTATCTTTATTAATAATGTCTGTAGGTTTTAGCCTTTGTCTTGGAACACCATAACACATTGCAATGCATGCCTGTGGAAGACTTGATGCTATGCATATGGTATCTGGCGAGAGCCCTGGATGATGTCCCTTGTGGAACAACTCTTTGATATGAGTACCCTAACCCATAGGCCACAATTATGCAGAATCCAGGTAATTGTTGACACAGGCACTGTGCAGGCAGTATCTGCTAGACATTCCTGAAAGTCCCCAGTGTTGCTGCATGTGTCTGGCCAGCCTCCATGACCAGTGTGCAACATGTGCTGTCATCTATCTTGGATGGGCATCTGTTTATCTCTGACATGAATGTTGTCCCATATGTCATACACACATACAGGACTGTCTGTACTGTTTGCCATGGTATATGCAATGTTGATGTAAGGCTAATTGTTCTACTCCTGAGTGCTACCTTTTAGATATGGGATGTATTCCATGGTTTGTAACAGGTGTGCAACACAGGGCTGCCTCTGTTGCAGGTGAGTGGGCAGATGTCATGGACAGATGTCTTGGACAGCAGAACATTACTTGGTGTGACATTTAGGCCCTGTATGTGATGGAAGGTGTGTATTCCAGAACAGTGAATGCTGTCAGTACCTCGCTAGCTGCTTCCACAATATGTTATTTGGAGTGTGTGTACACATATGCGTCCAGTGTTTGTTAATGTTTGTTAATATGTATTCCCCTTAATTGTTGTCCTAACATAGGGTTCCATATTACACATGCATTGCTCATTTTAGGATCACATTACAGGTTGTAAACAGTGTGTAATGTGGCACTGTGATTTTCCAGTGTGTAGATCTGGAATAGTTACCATTGTGATAGTGGTGTATACAGTGTTTTACACACTGTAGAAGAGTACTATGTCAAACATGTCCATATTGTAGGCCATTCCTCCCACCATTATCTTCATCTCTGTCCACACATCTTGCACTGACACGTTGTGTGGTATACTGCTCGACCCATACATACCCTTCAGATATGGCACCAAGGTGACCACTGTGATGCAGTGCAGTTAACAGCAACAATAAGTGAACATGTACAGCATGCATTATGGGTAGGTGAGTTACATGTGTGCATGGCACATAGCATCGCCATAACATGGCCAGTGTATTGGCAAATGTGAAATAGAAAAAAACTCCATACTCACCAGCTGCAAGCTGCTTTCCTAGTTGGATACCAGAGGGACCTACATAGTTGTGTGAGAAATGTAATGTCAGTAGCCACACCTGTGCCATTGGTACAGGGTGGGAGCAGCATTTCAGAACATCATCTATACAAAGTCGCAATACTAGAGATTATGCAAATCTGCTCCTTAATACAATGCAGCAATAGACTATATTTTCTTACATATGCATATATATACTTTATAGATGAGGATAGATAAGCAGCAATGGTCTACTAATGTGCCCTTGGGCCTTACCTGGATGCTTCTGCTCCATTGTGTGGGTGGCACCCACCTCCACAATACTTTCCTTGGCTGCTGCAATTTGCCAGCATGTGGGTGCCCCAAGGCTGGTGAGGAGCTCCTTCACATGAGTCAGTGGGGGCTGGATAGTATGACCCCCACCTGTGACTTGCTGGTCCCTTCTGACAGCAGCAGCACATTGACGGGCGTGGCAGATGAGGTCAGTACAACAATGTCGTACCTGCTCATAACTTTGGTTATGCAGGCCGACATTGGTTACCCTGCAGATAAGCTCATTCCACAGGGCAGTCCTCTCCTACATATCATGTGATGTCCATGAAAACAGGGTTCCATGATGCTGCATGAGCTACTCCACAATGATGTCTGTTTTGTCTACAGTATATGCAGGCAACCTTTCCCTGGAAATGGAACCTGAAAGACATAAATAGTTGACAAGGTCTGAGGACATCATACTGCAAGGTTATCGTACTTGATACTTAACATCTCCCTCACCCCAATAAATATGCCTACCTAATCCGAACACACACATATCTTTACACCAAACCTTCTGTTGGGACATATATCCTATTGTGCAGCACATACTGAACTTTGTTGCTATTCATGTTCCATGTTTAAACAGTATCATCGGTGGCCTGTTGCTAACAATGTCACCTGCATGCCATTGTAATGGCCACTGTGGTTCCATATATGTATCTGTTCTGTTTGCTAAGCAACCATTCCAAATCTGGTGTTTTGCGTTACTGGGACTATGTATGCATACTGTTATAGCTAATCCTGGATTATGTTGACTATTACTGACAACATATGTTGTAACACTGCAACTCAATATCACATTTGAAAAGGCTGTTCCCAGCAGACCCACCTCTTTCACCTCATCTGGCCATGGCTGTAGGCTGCATCACATTTGGGAGCCGACACGGGACCTCTTCATCTGCTGGTCCTGCACTATCTTGAGGTGGACCCACCTCAGGGGGTGGGGCCTGTGCCACCCCTGGGAGTGCACACAGGCAAGATCCTGTAACCTGACATCAGGTCCAGTGTCTGGTGCATAGGGAGCTCTGCAGAGAATTGTGTGATCAGCAACACAACCATGATGTCCTTGTGTCACATGCAGAGGTTCAGCCTGCCCATATTGCTCAGCCCCCAGCACAGCCACCTTCAGGGCCGTGAAGGTGCAGTGGTGACTGCCTATGTGTGGGGAGCTCAGCCCCATTATTTCCATTTGGCCTGTATAGGGCTTCTTATTTCCAAACAACCCTCCCTGTCCAACGTGTTTACCCACCATATGTGTCATACACCAACCCTGCATGCTGTTTTATCCATCATGTCTGTCTTCCAAACCACCCTACCTACACATATATCCCTACTATCCTTCCCTAACATTCCACACTCACCTTAACACTCACAGGGCAAAGTGTTACCAACACAAATGTCACACCATACATGACTATCCATTTTGCACTCACTGACATATGTTTATGGGTGCCTTAATCACTATGTATCTAACAGCCCTTGTTCTGGCCAGCACACACATTATCAGTCCTTGCAAGTGTGTAACCCAGGACCCTGCATACCATAGCCACATATATTTACCAGCAAGCCATCTGGGGGCTGCATGTATGTGTGAGGTGGTACCAAACATATCATACAGCACAGTTGTTAAATAGAAGGGACATTTTATATATATATATATATATATATATATATATATATATATATATATATATATATATATATATATTCGTATCACTTCACTGTAAGACCATTTCACTAACACTCATTTCACTGAGACAAACTTACCTAAGGTCAATGTCACCTAACAGTCATTGCACCTAATAATCATTTCACTGACAAGTAGTACTGTAAGGTAAGTCAAAGGTATATGTCATTTTCTCCACTGTATTGCAATCCTGGTGTTAGTATATATAGTTAGGGGTGGTGTGGGGGGGGTGCCGTAGCCCCACACCAAGTTGCATTTTACAATATAATGTAAAACACCAGACAACAGAAAAACAACTTATGTAGTGGTCTACACCTCCCACACACCCCCATTGTGGGGGGTGTGCCCCCCCACAACCCCTCTAACTATAGCTATTAACACCAATATTGCACTACAGTGGGTAACAGGACATATACCTTTGACGTGCCTAAGACCACTACTGGTAAGTGAAATGGGCTTTGGATGAAATGAGCTCTCAATGAAATGAACTGTAAGTGATTTAGTCTCAGTGAAATGGGTGTCAGTGAAATGGTCATTCAGTGAAGTGATACGAATATAGATACATATATATATATATATATATATATATATATATATATATATATAGATATAGATATATATATATGTGTGTGTGTGTGTGTGTGTGTGTGTGTGTGTATACATATATATATCTATATATATATATATATATATATATATATATATATATATATATATATATATATATATATATATATATATATATATATATATATATATATATATAGAGTGACCTCAGACATGAGGTCCACACTCTGACACTCCTTCCTGAACTGCTGCACTGTTCTGCCTTACTATAACACATTGCATCAGATGTGGACACAGCCTCAAATTAGGGGGAATATATAGGAACAGATTGTAGATAGGACAGATTGTAGATAGGCCTATTACACACCTATGATGTTTGTTCATGGTACGTTTCACATTGGCCTGACTGTTCTGCAGGTGGTGGGGTCTGACACTCATGTGTGTACAATGACTTCATTCCTCCCACCTTCAGCTATTTGCTAGACTCATATACATGGTTGGAGGAACAACACAGACATTATGATTGGTTACATCTTGTCATTCTGTGCAGATCCACAAAGTTGAGAGGTATAGCCCACTGTCCACAGGGCCAGATGCTATGTCCATAGCAGTTGTTCAGCAGGACATCATTACAAGTCTTGATGGCACATATCAAACCTCCAAAATCATCAGTCCCATTATTACAGACAAAATACTACATTCACATACAATGGTGTCATAGTTCACATACCTATTGTAGTAGTATGCTCTTTAATGAGTTGCAACTCAAGGATGTAAGGCTTGATTGCTGTTTTTCCTGTTTGTATAACTTTTGTTTTAAACTTTTAGTTCTGTTTTGGCTGTTTTTTTTGGGGGGGGGGCTCTCAATCTCCCTCTCTCTCTCTCAGTCTCTCTCTCCACTGCAGGGATTGAGCTACTTTGAATAGGTTGCAGCATGCCTTTTGTAGATGTTGCTCAGGAGCAGGTGATGGCCTCTGCACCAATTGGTGTTACCCACTTGCTAACTGCATGCAGCCAGCTGTGTAGTACTTCCAATAGCCAATCTCATAGCAACCCATTACTATAAACGACTGCAAAATTGTAGGGGTTTGTCCTTTTACCTTTTCTGTATGGAAGACATCCTTTCTGTGTGTAGGCAGCATTGTTACAGACAGCAGGTGGCAATACCTTCCACAACAGGACTTGCGGACAAGTACACATACATGTTTGTATAAGGTTCAAGAACTACAGAAAGAGTGTAAGTATTGCTGTTGTCTGCATTGCATACTGCTGGTTTTACAGGGTTTGTGTGCACATGCTAGTTTTGCATGGAATACAATCTGTCTGCATAGCTCTCAACTGTGGGCCTATCCACATGATGGCCAGAGGGTTGGCTGTTATGGTTTGTCTGCTCACCACACAGGTCATGTGTCTGACAGATCAGTGGCATAACTCTGTTGATTACTATCAGTACTTAGCAACATTCCGTTGTGTTTCTGACTTCATATTCTTGAGTACAGGTATGTTGCAACCAATCCTGTAACACCAGCAACTTCCACAGTGTGTAACATCAATATTGGAAATATGGCCCTGTGTTCCAGCCTCTGTCCTCCACATATATGCCAGGCTTTGTCCTGATGAAATACAGTAAGAGGTTGTTAGGTAATGACCTATCATTATTTACTGCTAACATTCCTGCTATCATTCCAGTCATGTTGTGGAGTCCCACACAAATTGTGGGGTAGAGTCCATATATACGAGGGCAACAGCTGGACAAAACATGTGTGACCTTGTACATTCCAGATGTCAGTGTGTGGTACACAGTGTTATTTGCCCTTGTACAACTTTTTATGAGGGAGGGGTATTCAATGCTTTTAATCTAGGTTGTTAGAACATGTGAGGGATACCTGTGTTAAGACACATTGAGGTATATGGCTGTACATTTCCATACCTTTCTCCATGGGAACAGTGGTGGTCTACAACTTACAGTGGTACACACAGTTCTGTTTGTCAGTGTGATAGTGACATTTTAAGTTAACCATTGTTATGTAACAGAAACATTGACATTTTCACAACTACTTCGTTTCCCCCTAGGGGTTGAGTACAGCATGTAATTGGAGGCTGCTGAACTACAGCTGTAATTAAGTGTTGATTTTTTCTTATCTTCAAGGCAAGTGCTTTTTTACTGTTGTACTACTTGAAGGCCTTTGCCTGGACAGCATAGTATGTTATATTTTTCACATTACTTGCATCAACTGTTTTGTATGAGACTTGCATTAATCAGTGATTATGTATTTCAAACACCTACGTGCTGTAACAAATGGCATAAACAATTCAATAGTACACAAACAAAATTTCTGCATATGCATACTTGTGTGTGGTGTCATGTCCTTTGCATTGTGTGTGGGTATATGTTTTATGCAAATATTATAATTTGTGGGAATGAGTGACACATTGGACATTTTAACAGGTGGCAAATGCAGGACTTATGACTGTTGGATATACTGTGCACCCTCTACATCTGCTCTTCTTCTACATATCTATAGGTACTAATATCTTTTGCAGTGAGAGGTTCAGGATGTGGTTCTGATGTGTGATTGCACTACACATCTATATATTTATATATATATATATATATATATATATATATATATATATATATATATATATATATATATATATAGATATATATATATATATACAATTTATGTTATATAAATATGTTTTAGTTATAAATATATATATATATATATATATATATATATATATATATATATATATATATAAATAAATAAACATGTATATAACAGAAATTCCAGCACTCAAAGTAGTAAATCCAATATCGGATAAAGTAATAAGACAACGCCAGGGGGTGAAATTGGTCACCGATCTGTGTGTTTTCTTCAGTTGAGCCGAATGGCTGCATGATGGAGCTACCCGAATGTTTGTTCCGTCTAATATTAAAAGTACTTTTGTACCTCTAAAGTGCTTTTTGGGTCTTATTACTTTACCAATATTGGATTTACAACTTTGACTACTGGAATTTCTGTTTTTGGAACTTTGTATTTTACTCCGTGCACCTTTTTGGCGACGTGCACTTGACTCTTTTGGTGTGTGTGTGTATATATATATATATATATATATATATATATATATATATATATATATATATATATATACATATATACATATATATATATATATATATATATATATATATATATATATATATATATATATGTCTACATATACAGCTATATTTATATATATATATATATATATATATATATATATATATATATATATATATGTCTGTATATCTAGATATATATATATACATGCATCTACATATATAAAAACATTTTCCCTAATGTTGAATGACTGTGCTGTATGATATGTTTGACAATACCTCAATGTTAGGTATAGCGCATATGGTATAGTGGTAATTGACTGTGGTTATGGTGTGCAGTGTCCTTGGTTTGAAACTTGCAAAGGCTATTTGTTTTGTTGTTGGGCAGAACAAGGGCTGTTGGATACAGAGTGACTAAGGCACTTTTAAGCAGTTGTAAGTGGCTTTGTGCGGGTTTGCACAATGGTAATCAATGCTAACTTCTGGTTAAATATACTTCCAAAGAGTTAGCTTCAAATTGCTTATTCTGTTTGCACATTGCTTACCCCCATGCAAACAGGCTTAAACCCACTTACTGCTGCTTAAAAGTGCTTATGCCCGCTTACCCCCATGCTAATTTCTTTAAAAGAAAAGAAAAATAGGTGATAGGAAAGTGGTGAAAAAGGGGGTACAAAGAGGGACAGACAATAGGGAAATAGCTAGGGATGTGCAGGATGGGTGTAGGGGAGGTCCATAGGTGCCCATTTCTTCTACAGCAACAGCTGTGCATATACACTGAATGTGGAGATAGATTTGGACTCTCAAACCCCTGAGAGAGAAGGTGAGGACAACAATAATATGTTGTGAAGCCAATTACACCACATTACATGTGTCCAGTGGACATGTGCGAAAAGGACAGCTATGTATGGGGCGAGATTTATTTTTTTTTTGGGGGAACAGTTTGCCTTTTTTTTAAAGTGAGAGAGAGATGTTGGGGAAGGATAGTAGGTATATTTGGGGAGGTAGGTTGGTTAGGATGACAGACAAGACAGGATACAGGGGCGATATTTGACACATATGTGGGTAAACACCTTGGATGGGGAGGGGTGTTTGGAAATCAGAAACCCATGATCCCCCAGATGGAAACAGTGGGACTGAGATCCCCACCCATGGGCAGTCACCACTGCTCCTTCATGGCCCTGAAGGTGGCTGTGCTCAGGGCTGGGTAGGAGGGGCAGGCTGACTTTCTAAATGCGCCATGCAGCCCTCAAGCTGGTGTAGCATATCTTCAAACTCCCTGCGGTGCTCGCTATGCACCAGACCCTGGACCTGATGATGGGTGACAGTTTCCTGTCCACGCCCGCTCCCAAGGGGGATGAGCCCCATCCCCTGAGGCAGTTCCACCCAAAGGTGGTGCAGGGCCAGCAGACAAGGAGGTCCCGGGGTGGTCCCCAGATGTGGTGGCTCCCAGTGCCACAGCCAGATGAGGTGGGAGAGTTGGGTCCGCTGGGACCGGCCTTCCTAAACGTGCTATGGTGTTGCAATTTTAAAACATATCTGGGTTAGTAATAGTTAACACATTTCAGGATTAGGTCTAACAGCATGCATAGATATTCCCATTAACCCAACACACCAGATTTGGAACAGTTGCATAGCAAACAGAGCACATGCATATATGGAACCACAGTGCCCATTACAACAGCATGCAGGTTACACTGATGGTAACAGGCCACCAATGTGGGAGTATTTTAACATGGAACATGCCTAGAAACACATTTCAATATTTATCAAACAATAGGACATATCTCCCAACAGTAGATTTAATTGTACACATACCCATTGAGTTGTGTATTTAGATTATTGTTGCAGATATGGTGAGGGGGGGAGAGAGATGTCAATTAACAACTTATATATCCCTGTAGTTCTTACTACCTTCTTAGTCACTGCTGTAATCTGTACCTTACAGGTATTATTACACTACCCAATGGCCTTAGTTTGGACAGTGGTATGTTTGTAGACAACTATATATGTGAACTGTGTTTTACCTACAGTCTACACCTCTTACCATGGTATACCTGTGGAGGAGTTGTTTGGTAACACTACCTGACTGTTTCTACACATATTCCCAGATTTCAGTTTGATGTCATGCACATACCTCTCAATCTCTTATTGCACACACTCAGGTCAAGGTTTGAAAACATGCAGGTGGAAATGGTAAATATTTTGACAATTGCTCTCATAAACTTTTGGTGAGTTGCTACAATGATAGGTTTGTTTTCATAACCATTTTCTGAATATTTACAGGTCTGGCAATCAGTTATATTTCATTAAAAGCTGCCTAAATTTCAGAGATCATCACACTGATTTGCCAGGGGGACAGGGTAACAGCCAGCAGATATGGGCCAATTATCTGGACATTCTGAACAAATCTGTACAGTTGAGGGTTTGATTATGCATACATCTTACTACCACTCCCAGGATTCAAACCATGGCTGTGTCTGCTAAAAATAAAACAGCTCACATCACGGTTGAGTGCGCTATTTAAATATTGCTTTGTATCATTTTACTGTTTTCTGTCTCTAAGTCTCTCATTGTTTTACAATCTTACCTTGTAATTACAACAGTCTTATACAGGCATTCCTAGACATTTTTATTATGTAGCACAGTGTGAGTGACAGTGATGACTAATACATTATTATTGAGAGAAACTGCAACACTAACAATGCCATACAATACCAGAATATACAGTACCAGTCCAGGGTTTCAATCTTTATTTACAGGCACATTTTTCTTATCTGACAGACCTGTGGAGGGAATGTTTGTCAACAGTACCTGAATGTTGTCACACATATTACCAGATTCCATGTTATTATTATGCACATACATCTCACTCTGTTACTGCACACACTCTGGTCATAGCTTCACGACATGGGGACAGAGATGGGGCATATTTTGCATATTACTCTCATAACATTTTGGTGAGTTTCTAGAGTGACATGTTTGTTCTTATAGACATTTTTATGATGGTTATGATGTCTGACAATCAGTTGTATGTCATTATTTGCTGCCTAACCCTCTGGGATCATCCCATTGATTTGCCAGGGGGCAGAGTGACAGGCAAAAAATATAAGCCAATTATCTGAACATTTTGAAAAAATCTATACATTTGTGGGGTATGATTATTCATACAGCTTACTACCACTCCCAGGATTCGAACCATGGCTTTGTGTGCTAAAAAAACAGTTTACGTACAGTAGAGTGCACTATTAGGATTTTGCTGTGTAGCTTTTCACTGTTATCTGTCTAAGTCTCCTTCAGTTGCACAATATGACCTTGCAATTACAACAGTCTTATACAGACATTTCTACACATTTTATTTATGTAGCACAGTGTGGGTAACAGTGCTTAATACAACAGTACTATTAAGAGAATGCAACAATATATTACCATATGATACCAGAGTAAACACAAGCAGTCCAGGAGTTAGACCTTTATTGCCAGGCTGTTACCCTTTTATTTAAATTCAACCTATATGAGACTTTTCCTGCAATATTGTCTGGTTTATTCAAAACATCCCATACACAATACAGTTTTTATACTGGCAACTAACTTTCTACTACTTTTATATTTATTTCTTATGACAGTACATGCAAGATTATTAATAACCTGGCTAGTGATGCAGCCTTTGCAGCCTACACACACTTCCTGATTCACAGCTCAATCTGCTGCAGCTGTCAGACATAGAGGAATATTTAGCCATACCTATCCATAATATACACCAGCTAGGCAATTGTTAAACTGTTAGTAGAATGAGTACTTACACACTGCTGGGGCATCACCCCTCTGTGTAGCTTCTTGGATCCACTAATCCAAGAGCTCCCTCTTCCTCTGTTTAAATTCAGCATAGAGATGCCTGACCTGCTCACCAGTTTGAGGGATACCAGTGGCACTGATGAGGTCACGAGCGAGACGGTCACAGGCTTCCACTTTATATTGGGAGCCCTGGTACTGGCCCTGCAGCAGTCTCTGTTCATGATCTTTTACCAGGAGTCCTACCATGACCTTAGACTCCTGGATGCCTCAGTGCTGGGCTTTGAAGCGTGATCCTTCCCCAACACCGGCCATTGTGCCTACAGGAGGAAGCTGCAACCAATTATGAGATGTATTCCCACCTGTGGGGTTTAAATAGGGCTGATGTCCTGCACTTTGCCATGATTAGATAGTTTTGAAAATGCTAAGCTATGGGCAAACCTGCTTACCTAAGGTTGGCATTGCTTAAAGGGGCATACCAATGGGCAAATTTATTTAGCTGGGCTACTCATTGCTAACACCTGGTAAGCAGAGGTGTGCAATGCTTAGCATTGATTATTTTTAATTTTACACACTATTTGCTGTATGGCATTGATTTAGCATTCATTACATGTTATGAGTTTGTTTAGTATCTATGATTCATGGGTACGTATACTGTATGGGGCACTTGTGTTTATCATGGGATTTCACCACTTTATTACAATGACACCTCACATCTGAACTTAATGCAGTACTCCAGTTCACAAATATGATATTTAGTAGGTTATACAACAAAAAAACTGTTTATAAATTTCTTTCACATGTAAAGTTGCTATAGTGAGGATCAATCCCAGAATGACTACTCATAAAGTGAATGCTGAAACCACTACACTATTGCAGTACTGCTGCTATTGAGTGAATCTTGCTATTTAACGTCTTGTGCCATTTAAGCTGGAGTATGCATAACTAAGCAACGAGCAAACCCATGCAGCTACAGTTACACTTTATCACTTTTATAAAAAAAATTAAATTGTGATTGTTGTCATAGCTGTCATACAATCAGGGACAACTCTCAACAGAATCAGGGACAAATCCAGACAAAATCGGGGATAATCAGGGACACTTTTAACATATTAGTTCTATTATCTTGAGACATTTACAGGATTACAGAATGTGAATTAATGTACATTTCCTGCAGTGACATAAGTGATCAGCTCTTAATTATTGTCATTATTTATTCAGTATAATTCCAATGGCACCAGTATTAAGAGGGATTCAGAGGGACAATGCTAACAGGGACGGGTGATACGTATGAATTTGTTGTACTTTTAGCATTCTTGCTCATTGCAATTGCTGAATGGCAATTCTTGAGTGCAGGAGCATATATATTGTGAGAACTCTGCTCTCAGGCACACCCCCTGCAATTGTCCATGCACCATGTTCGTTTAGGTGCAGAGGCAGCGTGCCTTCATAAATATGCATGGTGCGCTGCAGTGCTGCACTTAAATGGTAGTTTCTGTGCAAGAATAAGTTATTCCTGCACAGAACATTGCTGAATCCTGGGGATTGTTTTTTCTATTAAGCAATGTCTCCCTATTTTTAACTATTACATATTTCAAGTGACTTACTGTTCTCTGTTAATGTACTGCACAGCAAATTATTTCATTTCATCATACACAAGAATTTGTGTCCTGAGAGACAAAATATGTCATTATATGTGCACTGGTGAGGGCGAAGTGACAGCAGAGGTAGTGTATACTGTAGGATACTCATTTAATCTTTATTTTTTTATTGTATTTCTCTCAGTAGTGTGCATTATTACTTTTATGTTCTATGTAATTGCCAGCTGTGACAATGGTAAGGAATAGAGGATTGATGGTGTAAATAAGTGCAAACTTCTTTTAGAATGTATAGCTTTCTTTCCACATTTCCATGAAATTTAAAGCAATTACATTACAGGAATGAAATACATGCATTTGAAAAATTGTTTTAAGACTGGGTTACAGTGTACACACATTTTTTTCTGTATGATATTTAATAGCTTATTTCCCTTTGAGTTAAACATTGATGTCTCTGTTAGGAGGTCAAATTGTAAGTAACAAAATGTGACACTAGAATCCCAGTAGGTCAAGGTCAAATGTATCACACACATGTCCCAAAGATAGGCAAGCTGATGATGCAAGTAATTTTGTAGAGAGGCTGTCATGAGAGCTGGATGGTAAGTTGGTCTGATTTCATGACCTATTTGATGCAGGTGATCCTATGGATACTGATCTGACAGTGCTATGGGACCAGAGCCTTGAATATGAGGTTCTTTTATGGGTAAATGCATGCTGACTTGATATGCATGACATTTGTTGTGCTTGCTTTCCCTGAATAATTTTACTACTTTCATGAGAAGCATTTGTAGTCCCATGTAATCTGTCATCGCATATCAGGACAGTACCTCATCCTCTTCCTCTTTTAAGACCGAATCCTACCTGAATCTGGTAAGTCCTATGTAGTGCACAAATGGAGGTGGTCATGGATGCTTGGTGTGCTACCATGCTACAAATCAATGTGATCATGGCATTATCCTTACTCTGTCATTTCCATGTAGAATTGGAAATCCTCAAGTACACCCTGGATGACTCTGACAATTTCTGACTATTTATGGCGGTGCTCTGAGTCTTAATAATGTCAAGGCATATTTGCTGCTGGACAGCCAATATTTTATGTGTTTCTTGGGGTAGCTATGACAAATTCTTGCACCTGGCACCCCTTTGTAAAAGTGTCACTCTGGGTTTGCAGTTTCTAGTGTAGATGTCCATGGGTTTGCTCCCTACACAAGCTGGAGTGTAACAACACATGCTTGACTTTGTGATGCACTGCCCCTTCCTGAAGAGTTATGAACATATTGGGTACTTATGTATTATCGCAACCACATTCCTAATCTGTTCTGATTAGTTTTGTTTTCGCAAAACAATGTTTCTTACTTACTTACTTAACTACTTACTGCAACATAATGTTAACAGCAAACACATACCACACTGTTCCTGAGTCATGCTTAACCTGTCACATTTATGAAAACATTTAACGAGTAACCACTGCAGAAAAACCCGAACCAACAAACACAGAATGTTCATAAAGTATTATAGTCAGCCAACTGCATACAGTTTTCCTGGACAGCATTAAAATTAAAACACATATGTGGATAAATGACTGAGATCAAGCCCTCCTAAAATGAAATTTGACAAAACATTTATCATTCAGATATAAGTATCTTAGTGCAGTATATGCAAATAAACATAAGAGTGTCATATTTGAGAGGATAATCCATCCCAGATGGCGGCAACAGAGACTGATGACATATGTATCGCTAAGTTAATAACATTTACATTGAAATAAATATGTGCACACAGACATGGAGTTCTACATTTGTAAAACAATCTGCATGTCATTTGATAATTGTGGAAAGTTTAATTCGTAAGGCTGTGCACAATGTCATAGCTTTGGATAAAGCACTGAACAGGTTGTAAACGAAGCCCAAACCTCATTTAACAGAAGCTGTTCCTCTTTCAGAGACCAGAGTCCCACAACCACTTCATTTAAATCAGGTTATGTTGCACGAAATATCAGGGTACTTACATATGAACATTTTTTGGCAGGAGAAGGGCTAGGAACACAGACGCTACTTATGTTAGGAATGTGGTTGCGATAATACGTAAGTACCACATATTGTGGGTTGTGAGATCCTGACATTAAACATGGAGACTGTGTACCATTTTCCTCAGGATGCTTAATAAATATAACTATGCTGTCATCATCATCATTATCTTCATCAAAATTCATTCTGCTGCTGTTATCCTCCAAATTTATTGATATTGTGGAAATGTTTATTTTTGCTGATAATCCTGTGAAAAATAAATTGAATACATTGCTAATAAAACTGTAGAGGACACTACTGTATGTTATTTAAGGAGATATAGAGGACACTTACCATGTACACTGCCTTCATTGTTATCCTGCACAGTAATGGAGGGTTTACCTGTTAATAACAATTATCACATGTTATGCTTAATCATTCCATTTCAGCCTTTAATTCTCTATATACATATGTATTATTGTTTTTAAACCAACCTTCCTGAGCAGATGTGTGTGGTTGCTGCAGACTTTCGTAACAGTCAGCATCCACATCACCTCTAATGATCTCAGTCCCATCATCTTCTGTGTCACAGTCAGGTTTAGGCGCCTAGGCAGCGAGATATTTTGCTGTGGTACATTTGACTGGGGATATATGACTTTTTCAACAACAGGCGGATGAAATGACTAAACTACTTATAGATAGAGGTTATGATACCAACATGATTTCATTGTATTATAATGAAATAGCTGGGTTACAGGATGGTAATGCTAGCCCATATTTTAGGGATAGAAGAAATATTACTGATATAACATCTACTGTCCCTGCTACTCATATGCAACTTTGATATGTAACAACATATGATAAAACTACTCCACAAATACGAAAAATTATTTCTAATAATTGGCCCATATTGCAAGCTTTATCAGATTTAAAGAGATTTATTGATTCTATACCTAGGTTTGCATATAGAAACAGTATACATATGAAACAACAACTATGCTACAAAGATATAAAGGGGAATATGAATTTGACTAAAGAAAAAAAATATGGCACCTTCCCATGTTATAATTGTTGCTGTTGCACTTATATTGATAAAGATGTGAATTATTTTGATACACCAACTGGAAAAAGATTTGAATTTAGATGTGCTGCAGCTTATAATAGTATTAATATTGTATACTTGGCTATGTGTAAAAAATGCAGGTGTTTCTATGTGGGTAAGTCAAATAGAAGACTCAAAGATAGAATAATTGAATATAACTCTGATATTAGATGGAAGGTTCTGACAAATGCCTTAGCTAAACATATAAATGAGACTAACTTGGAGCATGGTTTTATGTTTAAGGTTATTGGTACTGTAACTAAGAACAATATATGGGGAGATATGAATACTAAACTAGAATTGAGTGAATATAAATGGATACTCCTTCTATCTGCAGACAAATTACCTGGCTTAAATCAAATGATATCATTGAAACCTGTTTTAAAACAAAGACAGAATTGTTTACATTAATTAATTTTATGTAATTATTTTACTATATACTAGAGTTTATGTATTGATTTTATGTTCTTTTAAAAAAATAATGTGGTATTTTCTTTAATAACATATGATGAATTCTATTGGCTGTGACTTAATTGCGGTTTATATAAATTGCTTGTAGTAGGATATTGAGTTAATACTGATGAAGGGTTTTTAACCTGAAAACTTTGTTCTTTGTGATTAAATTGCTACGCTACCCAGTTCATTTTTTCTTTGTTACATATGGCTGAAGTGACATTCAGATGCAGAGAAATATGACTGTTTGCAAATTTCTTGTATACAAACACAAACAGAAGAATGTGTTGCCATGCCCACAACTTCAGTAACCAAATGCACAGGGGGAAAACAATGTCCATGGTCCCCAAGGGAACATGAGACAGCAGTCAATATGGCAGGCATCAGCAGCAGAATGGCCAGAGGGTATGTCAGTGGCAGTAAAAATGCAGTGCACAATGGCCAGTGCCTTTATAATTTGTGTGTGTGGACAACTACCCCCATCACAGTGTCTAGGTAACATTACCTAAAACACATACTGGAGCATAAATGTGACTACAGTATCCTGCAAGATTTCCTCCATGCTGTAGCACACTTTTACATGTTGTAGTTATATAAGTATGTACTGTACACTGAGCACAACACTCATTACTTCTTCTGCCACCATTCATTTGGTTATTAAAGCTGTGAGCCGGGCAGTGTGTGCTTCTCTTTGCCCACAAGGAATTTGCAAACAGCCATATTTCTCTGCAGCTGAATGTCACTTCAGCCATGTGGCACCAGTCAAATGTACCATAGGAAAATGTTTCACTGCCTAGGCGCCTGAACCCATCACAGTCATCCCCATGGATGGAGAGGAGGTATTCTTCACTGGGTGTTAGAGAGATACGTGTAGATGTTCCCCCACCTACCCCTACCCAACAGTGCTGCTACAGGTAGTTCCAGTCTGCCTCACCATGATTCTGGTATATCCTACAATATCAGTTGCATTCTTCTTGCACTGTGTTAATGTGCAGTTCCTTCCACCATCAGAATTTATATCGATAACTACTTCATTCCGCACATACATTTCAACTGTCCAGATTTTTGTAGAATGTCCAAATTTTTACCTCATATTTTTCTTCTGTTTCTCATAAAATTTTGGTTTTCTATAAAACCAAAGACAAATCACTGAGGAGTGAAGTCAGAAAATAATGCCACACATTTGGATATCAGACCTCGTATCCTTCAAAAAATTAACGCTTATGCAAATCTATCAACTTTTTAAGTTTGTAAGAGCAATATTTAAAAAGTGTCCCTATTTTGGGGCCTTTGTTCCCTCATTATTTGTTCCTTTGCCCAGATTTCTTGCTCTAACAGTTTGAGAGGTATGATTCCAGGCCTTTGCCCTCTCAGCTTGTCTAGGCCCTCTTTTTCCAAAAAGGTGTTTGTTGTATGTCCAAAAGACTGTCATGAGGAAGCAGTTCTCCTCATGATTAAAATAATTTATTCTCTATCTTGAGCCCTGCTTTTTTACATGTCTAACTCATTACATTCAAGTGATGCCTCCAGATGTTTCTGCAGTAACATTCTACTGATGCCTTTGGGTATCAAATATTGCTAGATCCTATTTGCATTAATAATTCCAAAACCATTTTACGTACCAAATATTGAAATATTTCATCTTAAAGCTTACAAAAAAGGCAAAAACAACTGTATTAATATTTCACCTCCGTCTAGTGCAGGTTACGATAAATTAATTGTTGTTCATATAATATTTATTTATGCTGTCATAAATATCATGTTTTTCTAAATATCTTGGTAACCAAATAGCACAGACAGAACTGTTTCATCTTATATGAAAGCTTTCAGCTGGGTAAGCAAAATGCTGCTGACAGTATGTGTGCAACTTAAGTATTTACTGAGGTTTGTAAATTGTTTACAAAATATTACAAACTTTAGAGTTGCTGTGCTTACTGTGACTTATAAAATCTAGTCTAAGAGTTTGAACCTAAATAATACTGCCACTATAAAAATAGCTTGGGCTGAAGAGTTTGCCATTTTCACTTCATTAGTAATGCCTATGATTACAGCCCTATGAAAATTTGTTTGAAATGTGAGGACATAATTTGGCTCTATCAAAAATCTTAGGCTCTCGCCATTGGAAGTTACAGTGCAAACATCCAGAGCTCCATTGGAGGGAATGAACTAAAAACTTCTGATGTCATCATCAGTCAAACAGCACCACAAAAAAGTATACCTGCTTTTATCACAAATAAAACATTTGAGTACAAAATCACAGGTCAGGTAACACAAGACCTATATTTATATATGCATGCATAGTCCCAGTCCAGCAAACTAAAGTTGTGTTGCACTAATCTTTGCATCATCATGAGCACATTCACACTAGTAAGGCAAGCACTTTAACAGAATTGTATCCCTCCTCTTCCACTTTCCTGTATTCATACTGTCATTTCTCATTCAGGGCTGACACTCCGAAATCCTCAGTAAAGCACCATGTATGTTATGCCCACAAAACGTCCTTGACAATCCAGTACTTTACAGTGAAATCACTGCAGAGTATTTAATTTTACCATGTGTACACAACATCAAATGATATGAAAATAAACTTCCAACATATCTTTCTGATTGCCATTATGGGCATCTCACTGGGCAGTTGCAGTGCTGCTGTACTGAATTTCCATTTATAAATGACAGTTTTTCAGTTTTCACATAAATTATCCAAATCTGAACATCATACGAGTAAAGCATACATTCTTTCAAGTAAACCCAGTAATCTAACATCATTATGAAATGTTCGATTTAACGTGCAGTATTGCTTACTTTACAAAGGCCATGGTTTTCTAAAACTGCCTACTGATTTGACTAATTGCAAGCTAATACGATGATGTTAAACTTAATCTCTTAAATTCAGGGTCATTTAAACATTTTGTATAATAATTAGGCCCCTTCATGCTTCTCTCTGTCAATCACAGTAATACATGAATGTGTAAGGCTACGTACCCATGTAACCAGGCCTCTTGGGTAGTCATGAAAATGTTGCAGATTGTTGCATTGTCTACAGCAGTTCCCAACAAGCCCTAGAAGCCCTGGGGAAGGTGAGAACAACCTCAGTTGTTCTTTTAGGTGAGAATGTTTATAAAAGGAAAAATGGAGTTGGCAACACTCAGTTTGCAGAAACATGAAGCATTATCCATGCCCATCCAGCAAAATCTGGCATACCTCATCACCTCAGATCAGTCAACATTTAATAAAAGTTGATACTGACACACTCAGGAAGATCTATTTCTGAAGAAAAGAAAAGCCAAAAAAAACATTTATTCTGTTGCTATACTGAAGAAGGAATCCATAAAGAAATTATTCCTTCCTGACATTCAGTCATCATATACCAAAAAGTTAGTAACAGTAAGATGCAGAAGGAGTAACGGGTGTAAGTAACACAAAAGTTGATGATTTCATTAAAGATTTTTTCTACCATATAAATAAAATGCAAATGTATTCTTTTAAAAAAAATCTATAGGTGGCAAAGCATTTTTTTAAAAACAAACTGCATGCCTCCCAAGTCAGGGGACATTCATACTCTGCCCATTCAGAAACATCCTCAGAGGATTAGAGCAGTAGCATTGGTCCTGTAGGGACCTTGGCATGTGACAGCCTGGTAAGCCTCACTGTCTGCAGGGTGCCAGACCTGGTTGAGGATGTGGTGGAGTAGGTAGTGGAGAGATAGTGCCTTCAGCCACTCCAGGATTCTCTTCAGGGGACTGAATACTCACTGCCTGATTGGTGAAAACCACTTTGCCACCAAAGGCCCCTTCTCCCTCAGCATCACAGTCCTCCACTACAACAACACTAAGCAGTGGAAAGGTTTGAGGTCCTTTAGACTGGGGGCAGTTGTTGGGCAGGACTCCTCATTACTGCCTCCTTCTCTTATCCTCTCTCCTAAACCTTCTTACATGCTTTCTACCCAAGCTAACCTCTTATTTACAAAAAATGTAAAAAATAGGGTCTAAACACGGATAAAAAGCATAGTAACCCCCACCACCTCAAGCACAATTCTCCTAGTGTTTTCCTTCTGTGTTCCCCGCTTTGTTGTGTCTTCCCTTTTTCAGTCTTTCCTCTCCCCTTTTTCCCCCCTTTTCATTCTTTAAAGCAAACAACAGGGTGTCCACATAAGGATACCCCTATATAAAACTTATTAAACCTTTTTTTAATATTAATAATAAAAGCTGAACTGTCCACCTCTTGCCTAAATTCTTTCACACGTCTGCATACAGCTGCATTCATCCTCAATATGTAAGTATGTACAAAATCATACTAATGCTAAGGTTTTCATGCAGTACTTTAATATACTTAAGTTCTAACAAATGCCTTTGCATTTACTGAATCACTGCAAATAACCTGTGCTTAGTGTATTTGCATACAGGCATAGTGATGGTCTTCATAGATAACTGCTACTTAAGTACAGAAGAATGGTTGTATTGCCTCATTATGTTTTACAAGAGATACAGTTTGATAAGAAACATAAGGAAGAAAATAGAGAGGAAATATTATATATTTTACAAAAAAACAAAAACTATTGAAGAGCATTCAAGTAGTCACCCTGCAGGAGCTTATAAAATCCTGTTAGGGGTCGGGTTGCATGAGACTGAGTTTCTTCAAAATAACATGTAGTAGTCCTCTCTATAGATCATTCCATAGGGAAAAAAAGACAGAAGAAAATTCAGTATGTGCTCTTAATTTTAACCCTTTCTACAAAAAAAAAAAAAAAAAGATGTTACGATGTGAAACTGACACAGGAATTGCCAGTCTGTGAAGGAGGACAGCAAGAACAGATAAGAATTGAAAGGATTATCGAATATATGGAATAAATATTCAAGTTCAATAATCTTTCCTTTTGAGTACAGTGTAAGAAGTGAAAGTCAACCATTGCGAGAATCAAAGTATAATAACAACAAGGTAATATGATAGCACAAAATATTGTTAACAGAGAGATATGGCTGGTCTGTACTATTAGGTTGGTTTAGAAAGAACTGGTTAATAAAATGGTAATCATCTCATGGACTGAAAGTGATGAGGGAAACCATTTTACCTTCACTCTTCTGTTGAGGCGCTTGCCCATCTGATCATTTTTATCAGCTTAATAAATGTTTGAGTTTTTTGTTTTGCTTTTACTGCTACTTTTGTATACACGATCCAAATTCATTGGCCATTAGTGGATTTGTGTGTAATATGCCAAAGGTACTGCAGCCATTCATGGTGCCCTTAAGTCCATCTGGGCTGCATCATCTTAAGCAACATCATCCAATATACATGGAGATGTGGGAGAAACAGATAAATGTAGGTTTTGTAAAATCGAATTGGAAATACTTGCACACCTCGTTGCTGGTTGCGACATACTAATGGCAGAAGGACTGTATATTGAAAGGCATAATAATGTAGCTAGACTGTTGCACTGGGGATTGTGCAAACACTATGGTACTGAAGTGGCCAAAAAACAGTGGAAACATGAGCCACAAAGCATCATAGAAAATGAAGAAGTCTACATCACATGGGATCATCCATTACCAACAGCTCAAAAGATAAATGCTAGAAAACCGGATATAGTGGTCAAAGAAAAGATGACAACAGTAGCATTGACCATTGAAATCGCCACACCCAGTGACTACAGTGTCTTGCTTACAGAGAGACACAAAGCCATAAAATATCAGGATCTGCAGGCAGAAACAAGAGCGATGTAGAAGAAAGATACCCAGACAGTTCCAATAGTAGTAGGAACAACGGGTTTTATAAAAAACGAATTTACAGTCGTATTTAGATATGTTACCAATACATGTAACTCCATATGAGCTGCAGGTGCTACAGAGTGCTACTGGCTGACAACAAACAGTGAAACAATACTAATTTCATGAACTTTAATCGTACTTTGACTTAGGAATGGGGTCCATTCCCATCATGGCATTAGAAACACAAAAGACACGGAAAAATTAAAAAAAGAATTAAAATGGATTTATCAGTGTCTTGCTGGTGTTTCTGTTGCATCCCTTTGCCCCGAGACTGCACATTCCTCTGATGGAAGGATGCAGTGAGAAATGCATGACAAGGCTTTTTAGATAATCTTTCAGATTTTGTTTTATTTACTTTGACAAAAGCATATTCTATTTCTGCATTTGTACAGTATGCTAACAACAACTTTTTTCACCCAGGTTTTGTGGCTAGCTTATTCAGAGATGTAAACTGAGGAAAAGAATGACTAAAGACAAAATCTATAGAGAATATCAGAAGTTCATATCCATACTCCTCCATCAGGTCTTACCCTATACTCTCCTGAGTCATTCCTGTCTTTCACAGTCACTCATTTTCATCACATGTTCCAAGGAAATGAAACGTTATTCCTGTATATATACGTGAACAATCTACACTGACAGTTCCTTTAAGTAGGCTAAATACCTTTCTATTCTCTGAATTTCAGTGCTAGTACTGCACAAGTGCTATTTAAGTTTGATCTTGTCTTAGAGTAATCCCTGGTGTTATCAGTGATGGTATTTTTGCACTCTCATTTCCCTTGACACTGCCTGAAAATGTAAATCCATATATTTGCAATTAACATCACTACTGCTTTTGACATTTTATTATTTTGTTTAATGTAATAAACCCTGACTGATAAAATAACTATTTGGTCCATTTCACTTATCTGTAAATCCCTTTGGTCTTGTGCCTAACATCATTCCTCGGCATGAGGTAAATAGGCAAGTCCCTCATGCCTCACTGCATTCATACATATATGCATATGTACGCACACACACACCCACACACACACACATGCATGTAGACACACACACACACACACACACACACACACACACACACACACACACACACACACACACACACACACACACTCACCATAATCTTTGCCCTGCAGACAAACACTGTTGAAACTATTCACTGTGTATTTCTCTGCCAGTGCATATGAAGACATATGTGCCCTACTCTCAGTACTCTTTTACATGAGTAGCATATGTCTGTTGCATAATGTCAGAAGCCTGTGTCCAGTATAGCACAGCCTGGACATAGGTTAGCATGCATTATTTTTATGATATATGAACTGCTTATTCTAGCCCATAGCTATGAATCAGATCATGCTTCTTAACCAGTGCTCTGGTGTGCTGTACCCACTTCTGTCATTCATAGTTATCCACTGCATTTAGTTCCTACACAGGATCCTCATCAGACACATACCGCACTGCGGACTCGAGCTTCCTCTTTATGAATGTTTCTGTCCCTATTTACCTGTTTGAATATCAGTTTGGTGTATAACACTGCAAACACCACAGAGAATGTACTACATGTTCCGGGGTCATACTGCAGTGCACATCAGGAGATATCCAGACAGTGAAATTGAGCGTTTTGCAGGCAAACCCACATGGCTGACAATAACTCAGGTCTGTGACAGTGCAATATTGTAGGTATTCTCTGCCCTAGTCTGTAGGTTTCTAATTGGTGTCATTAGGGGAAGCCACAGTGGTGCAATGGTTAGCATTGCTGCCTCACAGCTAGAGGTTCTCTGGTTCAATCCTCAGCTGGGGTGCCTTCTGTGCAAAATGTGCATGTTCTCCTGGTGGTTGTGTGGGCTTTCTCCGGGTTCTCCAGTTTCCTTGCACATCCCAAAGACATGCTGTAGATGGATTGGATACTCTAAATTGGCCCTAGGCATGTGTGTGTGTGTGTGTGTGTGTGTGTGTGTGTGTGTGTGTGTGTGTGTGTGTGTGTGTGTGTGTGTGTGTGTGTGTGTGTGTGTGCATGCCTTCTGTGGATGGTTGGGCACTGGGTTGGCAACTTGACACTATAAAACTCCACTGCCAGGCATGAGCAGACAGGTGATCTGCTGTGCTGACCCCTAACTGGGAAAAGATGAAAGAAAAAGTCATGCCTCCAGGGCACATCTGGCATTGCCATTAAGGTAGCCATTTGGAAAATTACCAAAAACTGCTACTATAAGTCAAATGTGTGCCAGATGTAGAAGTCATGAGGTGGGGAGTGCCTGCTCACATAGTATATATTATACTCTGTGCTCTATAGACAATCTGATAGCTGATGGAGTGTAACCCCTTATAGCTGATATACTGTTGTGCTTGCTCTACACAGGGTCTTTATTGCAGTGTGATTGCAGTCAATGAATCCCAGTACTGCAGGGAAATGAGTTATCTAATAAAAAGCCTGCACAATGTTACCTCTTTCATCTATGGTAAGCGGAAACTATATATTGTTTCCCATATGCAATAGCATGGTATTAAGGAACTGGTGGAGTACCCTTGAGGCAGATGCCTGGGATACACTAACAGGTTCTCTCTCTGTTCAATAAAAGGTCCATCTAGCTAGCATTCTCAAAGCTACCCATACCTTAATTTCCACAGAAATGTCTACTGCACATATTCTGCAGTTTCTGCAGTTCTTCATCTACATGATAGCAGACTACTACTACTGTGTGATGTTAAGCATATATGTGACACAGCACCACTCAAGGTGACAATGTGGACCTCTGTGGTTACGAGCAGTAACAACAGCATTTTGCATATACATATTGACTATTTTACTGGCAACCTTGTACATATTTTCACCATATGTTGCAGTCAGCATCTCTGGTAGTAACATGTCTCAGCACAAAATATACATATATTTATAAATCACTCCCCCATATTGTTTACCCTCATTTACATCTAACGCTGACACCATTTTAATAATGTTGTTCATTTCTATATCATGATACCTCCATTTATATACTCTGCAGGCTATGGTATTTCTTTGCTTTCAACAATCGCACTAACTGCATCTCTGAATTACCCAACACCTAGTTTGTGGCCACTCTTTGCATTAAATTGGATAACTCAGCACTACAGCTGCTTCTGAATCTCAGGGTGAAGCCAATATCTACAATAAATGAAAAAGTTAAAATAGACCTAAACGTGATATAACTACAAACACAAGACATATCCAGTAAGCATTGCACACCTCTTTCTATTACTAACAAAGGAAAATGACAAGATAATATACTATCTCAAAAATGATATAACAAAAACGTGAAATGCAAAATGTAATTAAATGATCTACAACTGAAAAAATGGCACAGAGGGCTAATAACGATGAATAACATTGAGTCAATTAACACAAGTAAAAACAACAATAAACAGACCAATGTATCATATGTTATACTGGATAAAAAGTAAAACAGTTAAGAAAAGAAATATCATTAAAGGAGAAATAAATGGGTGGAATGTCATCTAAAAAGTCTTTAAAAGGTAGATATAGATACTATCTCCTTTTTATGATGAGAGGTGGAGGAGTGAAAATCTATCTGGACAGTGTAGTACAAAGAATAGAGGGGATTTTGTGATATACTTAAAATGTGAACTTTCTAAGAAGAGTGAAAGTGGGACAGGTAATGAATGTCTCACAGTAGATGAGCTAAAAAGAGGTAAACGTTTCTACAAGTCATGTTGCAGAGTAGCTTTGAAAGAAAAAGCATACTATGACCTTATATGTTATGGGAAGAATGATGTCATCTTTGTGCAGAAAATGAAGACAAAGAATCATAGAAATAACAAAATTCCAAGATCAAGTTATATTTCTGGATCAGAAATTATTGGGTCACCGCTCTTCTCCTTGTGCAATACTGACCACAACAGTGGACACCAGTCCACATAAGTAGTAACTGTATGGATTGTGCCTGCATCACACAATTAAGTATGCAATGAATTTTCACAATGTCACACATCTGTTTGACTACCATCTGGACAATAAATATGAATTTAGGTGTTAGAATATTAATAACAGCATAATGGATTTGCAGATGTGTATATGTGGTGTACATCCAGGTATAGTCATTTTACACTTAGACTGCTGCATGGTTTTGTAATTTTACTGATTCTTCTGACTTCACAGCACTAAAAAGTTAACATGCTTTCTCATTTGTTTACTTGCCAGAGGATGTGGCGAAACTTTGATTCAGAATCATTTATATGGGAACTTCACTTGTAAGATCAGTTCAGTGCTTTACGGCAAGTATTCATAATATTGGAGTTGACAGACTGATTATACATTCATAGTAACTGTCAATAAACCGGACAAAGTATCTGTGGTAAGGTGTTCCCTCCTGTCCTGTTTAATATGAGAGCTTAAAAAAACCTTTTATACTGGCCAGAAAATATGTTTTAAGTGATCTAATGCTTCTCAAAAAAATGTTAGTCTGTACATCAGTAGAAGCTAAAGATAGTAAACTGCATATGGTTTCTTCTCATATCCCACTGGTTGTATTCACTGCAAGACTGCTAAAGAACATACATGTTGTTTTTTCAACAAATTACTATAGTAATAAAGCAATGATCTTACTTCTACTTTTTATGTATTGTGAAGGAGTTGGAGCATGAGGACAGGTTAAAAACTATATGGAAAATTAGCTGACTGCAGTAAACCACTAGGAACATGAAAAACGTACGTAGAAAACAGATCCCACAATAGTAGAAATGCTTAATTTATTTAACTTAACAATATAATGCTTTCGGGATATACCCTTCTTCAGTAATCAATATAAAGTTTTAAAACATACATCATTATATACTTTAAAAGCATAATACACATGGCACAGCCAGCCAATGAAATCATTCAGATAATTATTACTTAAAATATGTAAAAGGAAAATATATAATAAAAGGTTTGATATAAACACAAATATAAAAATGCTTTGAAGTTACTTATATTATTTACATATTTCGATGCAATACTTTTAAGACTTTAAAATTAAATTCCTATATAGAAACTTGTGCATCCTGGAACATTTTCCTATATAGAAACTTGGTCAGCCTGGAAGATTTTCCTATACAGAAACTTGTGAAGCCTGGAACATTTGCCTATATAGAAACTTGTGCACAAGTTTCTATATAGGAAAATGTTCCAGGCGGCTAAAGGACCGTATAGTAAAACACAAGTCAGACATCAGAAGAAGAGTGGCAACTAATGTTTTGGCAAAACATGTTATGGAACATAATGAAACGCATTAATTTAAATTTAAAGGCTTAGAAGTATTGCATCGAAATATAAGAGGAGGTGATATTAAAAATAAATTGGACATTGCTGTGTATAAATGGATAACTAGATTAGATGCTGATAAATTTCCCAGATTAAATAACATGATAACTGTAAAACCATTCTTGGTTGAAAGACAAATGCAATACAAGTAATATTTTCTCAAATTAGATTTAACCTTATGTACATAATATTAGTAACTTCAAAACATTTTTATATTTGTGTTTATATCAGTTTATTATATATTTTCCTTTTACATATTTTAAGTAGTAATTATTTGAATGATTTCATTGGTTGGCTGTGTCATGTGTATTATGCTTTTAAAGTATATAATGATGTATGTTTTAAAACTTGGTATTGATTACTGAAGAAGGGTGTATCCCAAAAGCTTTATCTTGTTGGGCGGCGCAGTGGTGCAGTGGTTAACATTGTCACCTCACAGCAAGAGGTTCTCCGGTTCAATCCCCAGCTGGGGTGTCTTCTGTATGGAGTTTGCATGTTCTCCCTGTGTTCACATGGGTTTCCTCCAGGTACTTCGGTTTTCTCCCACATTCCAAAGACATGAATCTGGAGAATTTCTCCCCGGGCCTCCACTGAAAACAGGCTCTGTGGAACCTAGTCGAACTTTCCCGGTCAACAAATGATAAATAAATAAATAAGTTGTTAAGTTAAATAAATTAAGTGCTTCTACTATTGTGAGATCTGTTTTCTACGACAGGTTAAAAACTGCCATTTCAGTGATTACATGGTATTTATAAACTGAGATTATAAACTGAGAAAAAAATTGATTGATGATTTATAGTGGAATACAGAATAAGTACCAAGTAAACGAGTTACTAATATGTATTTCCTGCATGACACTGCAGATCATTTTTACTATATTTAGGAGTTTCAATTAAACATTTTCTGTATCTTCCTTATGAAGAGATTTAAGTGCTTTAAAAGTAGTTCTGAGTTCAACCCACAACTTCCCCCATAGTACTCATCTATCAAATTCTTGAGATTAATCCATGGAAACAAATTCTGTTTTTATCAATAAATTCTGTGCAGATTCTTGTTTATTTTCCATGAGACTAAAGAAAAGATTCAAGGAAAGCTGAGAAAGAATTGTAGAGCTTGCTCATCTAGATGGGGTACAGCACTGAGTTGTATGAAAACTGCAACCCTTGAATATACATAAATTGGGGGATAGAGAGGTGATGGTGTATCCAGGGTCTCGGCAGACCTATGTGACAGTGAAACCCTTTGTGACTTGTTCATGTAGACAAAGTGTATTCTGAGTGTAGGTGATGTGTATGTGATAGCTATCAAAGTCAAATGTACATATGATATATGTGGGTTGGCCAATGCAGATCTCTGTTGTCAAATCTAGTATAGCACAGAGTGCCATACTGTCTTGCTTTGGATGGACAGACAATAGGAAATTTTGACTGCAGGAGTCAATACCCATTTTTGTGTGGAGACCTTTATCAGTTTATTTTCAGAACGAATTCCATGCTAATAGATTAAGAATAACATGAGTGAACATGAAAATGTACACATTTTCAACACTCTTAGAAAGATGGCAATAGACAGCTATTGACTGCAGGGGAAAAAAACATCCATATGTAAAGGGATAATTGTAACTGGATTCTCAAATTTAGGAACATTTTTAGTAGTATACAAATGATAAAGAGAGAAGCAGATATAGGAAGCAACAATGTTTAAAAATTACAATGGGCAGAGATCAGGAGTTCATAGGTTCATAGCAGATTACTGGGCTAATAGCCCTAGGGCCTTTACAAGCCTAGCCATGTTATACATGTGTTCCCTAACTGACATTGGTTAGATGGTCCTTATTTGCAGAGTGTGTCTATGATCAATACTGACTGCCTCTGTCCATGAGGGGCATAGGTGCCACCCCCAGGGTGAATTTATGTTCTCCCATCCAATTGTCTAGGTTGCGCTTGAATGGGAACATTGAGGAGCTCTGTTTCTTGAGAACTGAGAGTTTATTCCAGAGGGGTGGCAATCTCTTGGAGATATATATATCTGCCTCTCTAGCATGTTCTGTTAATGTCACAGGCTAGGATGAATTCCCTGGATCAAGAGTTACTCACCACAAGGTAAGTATGAGTAACTTTTTTTTCAGTAAGGCTAGCACTTTTTGAAGAGTTAAAGTAAGTTTATAAGTTTTGGTGCAAAGCATAATAACTAAAGTAGAAATGATGGGTAAAAGGCATGATAATGTTAGAAGTGATGTCAAATTTTTCAGTTTATTCTACAGCTCTAAGTCTTAGGAAATGACTTGGGTATTTTCATCTGCCAAAGTTTAACAGGCTCTTCACCAGTGCCTAGATTTGTTCTGATTTTTTTCTGTAGTTTTTATGATGAAATGTGAATTATTATCCCTTGCTGATTAGTATAATTGTCTAGGTTTCATTCATGGATTCTTTCAACAGATGAAAGAAGCAGGTCTTCTGTTTTGCAGTACAAAATTCCTCATTTGTCACTGTGGGATGACTGTAACTTAACCTCTTATGTGATTCAAGTAAGAAACTTTTGTAGTGATCAAGTTGCTGATAAGTATGAACCTGAAATATTTAACTACACGATCCTTAAGAAGGGTAAAAAATGCAGTTCAGTCCAGAATACTTTGTATGGTTTTATGTATTAGTTATTGAATCTGGTGAT
Organism: Protopterus annectens; assembly: GCF_019279795.1. Taxonomy (NCBI): domain Eukaryota; kingdom Metazoa; phylum Chordata; order Ceratodontiformes; family Protopteridae; genus Protopterus; species Protopterus annectens. The sequence goes on from NC_056745.1 coordinate 1,383,452,015, forward strand.
GCTTCAAGAGATGGAATAGTTTTCTACTTGTGGATGCTGTCCTAAAGCCAGTTAGATAATGTAGATACATGGTCAACTATGGTGCTTTTGGAATATCAGCTGCTGCTGCATTATAGTCAAGTATAGTTGAAGTGGTCCAGTCAAACATGTTTTTCTGCAAATGTTTTGTTTGTTCCAAGGATGCGCATAATTAATTGTGGCACTCAATCCTTTGTGGTTGTTGAATGAGAACATGGGAGAACTTTCTATCATAATGAAATTTTCCATGGTCACTATTTTCCATGATCAGTATACATTTTTAATGCTGAAGGAAGAGATGGATTTGGCATAATGTTTAAGGTCTTCATCTTATAAACATAAGGTACAGCTTTTGATTCTTCAAACTACCAAGCACCAGAAAATAACTAAAATATCAAAACTGTTTCTATAAGGACACAGCCAAACCACAGACTTAAAAGCTGTTTTTTAATTAAGCGCATTAGTCAGTTTATATCTCTAGACTTCTTCAGAAAAACTTAAAACACAGTCAAACCAGTTTAAATATCCCTCAATATCTATCACATGATTTCCTTGTAACCAATCACAAATTTCCTATTATTGACAGCAGTTAAAATGTATATTAATATATATTAATAAAAACAATAAACTAAATAAGAACACAATCTAAGTACACTTCATATTGATATACAATCATTAAGAGCTGGAGAAACCTGTACATTTAATTTTATTTGCCAACATAGTTATTTAAATTCAATCAAGTCAGCCCACAGACCGATCCATGGGTCCCTATTTATATTTTCCAAGACCACAAATTGAAATTTATGTAAGGGAAACTACTGTGTGTTTAAACAAGGCATTATTCTCATTTGTATTTCTAATATTCCTGCTATGTTTATAAATTCTTGCTTTTAGTTTCTTCTGTGTTTTGCCTATACAGTAACATTTACAGAAGGTACAAACCGCTGCATGTACCCCCACCCCGTACAATTACAAGTAAATATCCCCATTTGGTTAGATGACTTCTGCATTAATTTTGGCACTTTCAGAGTTCATAATAATATCTATTATCCGTGGTATGTTTGTAAATTCTTTACTTTAGTTTCCTCTGTGTTTTGCCTATATACTTAATTTTGACACTTTCAGAGTTCATAATATGTATATGTTTTTGCAAGTAATGTATACATATTATGAACTCTGAAAGTGTCAACGATACTTATATAGGCAAAACGCAGAGGAAACTAAAGGAAAGAATTTATGAATATACCAGGGATATTTAAATTGGTTTGAGTGTGTTTTAAGTTATTTTTAAGTAGTCTAGAGATATAAACTGAAGAAAGGGCTTAATTAAAAAACAATTTTTAAGTCCATGGTTTGGCTGTGTCCTTATAGAAACAGGCTTTAGTATTTTAGGGTTTGATTCTGACCACAAATTATTAGTTAGGCTTAAAATGGCCCTTTAGTGCAGTTAACTTACCCCTGGATTGAACAAGCTCTGCACGGAGTGCAGGAATAGTGCAAGAGCTGCTGCACGCAATATGGTCGATGAGAGATCCAGGATTGAGCTCTCGGGACGTGCATGAGCGCTCCTACACTATTCCTGGACTGACACCACTGCTATATGCTAATTACCTCATTTGCTGGTGAAAAACATGAAAATGAGGTGAATTAGCGATCCAGGAAGCAGGCAGGCATCTGTGCAGGAATAGTGTAACCTGCAGAAATGTATTTGGTTACTAACCAAATCCATTTCTGCAAATTACAAAACGGAGGCATGACAGCTCGAAAGAAGGCATATATTCAATGTAGTAGGCATGCCAATGGCCAAATATATGGCCATTGGCATGAAAAATAGTTGCAATTTTATAAAAAGAATTTTTTTTCGCCGATCTCAGCCGTTTAACTGTAGGGCAGCAGTGCGCAAACGAGATCACCAAGAAAATAAGAAAAAGGGGGAAATAAGCTTTTATACCCAAATCAGCATTTTGCCATAATAGTCACTGGCAGGAATAAGACAACAATACCAGGAAATAGTGGTTGCTAAGGGGGAAAGCACAGTGTGAGTGTGGTAATTATGAATTAGAATTCTGGTTTATGCAAATGAGGGGATTGATACTGAATCACAGATTTCCTTTCAGTGTTAGATTGCACCATAAACTAAGCACAAAAACTGTTCCAGTAGAATGTCACGATCCACACTTTATTTACTATTATTGAACACAATTAAAACTCAAAAGTTTAGCGCTTTCATCTACGTACTGTAGACTTCTTCAGAACAATCAGTAAATCCAACAGTAGTTCTTAAATACTCTAAAAAACCGCCAAAATTGTAAAATTACATCAATTGCCTTGAGGCATCTTAAAGAGACAAATACCCCATTTTAAATGCTCTTTTCATGAAATATAAGAATAGATAGCCCTAGTCATTTTTCTCAACAATATATACTGAGTTGCTATCATACTCTAAAAAATCTATTAAAACAATATTTCAAATTAATAAATATTAATCATTAAAACACACAAAATACCCTAAATACAAATAGTAACATTACCAGTATTAATAAATAGTCCACAATTACTAAAATTTGCTCTTATAATATCCAGTGGAATTGTTAAATAATTTCATACATAATATTCAGAATATGCAGTTTTTTTAAGAAATATGCAGCTTTTTTTAAAACAGTTATATACATGAATAAGACTTTATATACAGGACTATTAATAAGTATTCACAAATAATACAGCATACATATGCATCATATTTAATCAAATTACTTATAATATGTTATTTAATATTTTATTTTCTCAGTTTTTCAATTTCTCAACAAGGGTTTGGTAGGTATAGTTTCATTTAAACCCGGGGGTATGGCAGCATTCAACCTTATTTGCCACTTGATTTCTTTTTCAGCTACTATTGCTTTGATGTCGCCCCCCCTAGGGTTATGCCTTATAACCTCCAAGATGCCAAACACAAATCCACCACATTTAAGATTGCCCAATAGGTGCTTTGACAAAGCATTGTTAGGGTCCTTTTTACGTATACAGTAAAGATGATCATAAATTCTCTCACGAAGTCTCCTATCAGTTTTTCCTACGTAAAATGAACCGCAGGTGAAACATGTTGCCAAATAAATCAAGTGTTGTGTTTGACAATTCCCTTTGTTAAAATAAATTTTGCTATGTAGAATGTTGCCCAGTGTAATACTTTCTTGTGTATTAATACTCCCACACTGTTTGCAATGACCACATTTGGAAGTTCCACCTTTCCCTTGCTTTGATTTCAGATGGAATTCATTATTCATTCTTATTTCAAATATGTTTTGTAAGTTCCTATCAGTTTTATATACAAATATAGGCTTATTTCCCAGCTTATCACTGATTCCATCATCACTAGTTATTATGTTCCAATTTTTGTCAATAATCTGTTTAACCTGACTGGCCTGCCTACCATACTTAACTATGCATGCTTTTTGAAAGCTTTTAGCATGAGGTAATATTTCGTAGGCACCATTATTGACAATGGTTTGAACATTAGGTGGTCCTACACCCAACACTGGTGTGTACTTTTTCCCCCATTCCTTGATGACATAACTAGTAACATCCTCTACCAGGTCCTCTGGGTAGCCTCTGTCCTTAAATAATCTTCTTACAAACTGCATTTCATTTAGAAACTCTTGCCTGACCGTAGTCATCCTCGCAACCCTAATGGACTGCCCTTTAATGATGCTCTTTTTCTGGGAGTATGGATGATTGCTATTGTATTCAAGATAGCTGTTACAAAAGGTCTCCTTCCTGAATATCTTAGACTGGAATTGTTGGCTATCAGAATATATATATGCATCTAAATAGTTAATACCTGAAACTTCAATTTTATATGTAAATCTAAGGTATGTTGTACTATTATTGATATATTCTATAAACTGAATAAACTCCTCTTTTTCACCCCGCCATAGAATGAAAATGTCATCCAAATAGCGTACATATAGTATCATATATCTATGCCATGGTGAGTTAAGCACAAATTCTTTTTCCCAATTAACAAAGGGAATTGTCAAACACAACACTTGATTTACTTGGCAACATGTTTCACCTGTGGTTCATTTTACGTAGGAAAAACTGATAGGAGACTTCGTGAGAGAATTTATGATCATCTTTATTGTATACGTAAAAAGGACCCTAACAATGCCTTGTCAAAGCACCTTTTGGGCAATCTTAAATGTGGTGGATTTGTGTTTGGCATTTTGGAGGTTATAAGGCATAACCCCAGGGGGGGGCGACATCAAAGCAATAGTAGCTGAAAAAGAAATCAAGTGGCAAATAAGGTTGAATGCTGCCATACCCCCGGGTTTAAATGAATCTATACCTACCAAACCCTTGTTGAGAAATTGAAAAACTGAGAAAATAAAATATTAAATAACATATTACAAGTAATTTGATTAAATATGATGCATATGTATGCTGTATTATTTGTGAATATTTATCAATAGTCCTGTATATAAATTCTTATTCATGTATATAACTGTTCTTTAAAAAAAGCTGCATATTTTTAAAAAACTGCATATTCTGAATATTATGTATGAAATTATTTAATAGCTCATCAATGCCACTGGATATTATAAGAGCAAATTTTAGTAATTGTGGACTATTTATTAATACTGGTAATGGTAATATTTGTATTTAGTGTATTTTGTGTGTTATAATGATTAATATTCATCAATTTGAAATATTGTTTTAATAGATTTTTTAGAGTATGATAGCAACTCAGTTTATATTGTTGAGAACAATGACTAGGGCTATCTATTCTTATATTTCATGCAAAGACTATTTAAAATGGGGTATTTGTCTCTTTAAGATGCCTCAAGGCAATTGATGTAATTTTACAATTTTGGCGTTTTTTTAGAGTATTTAAGAACTACTGTTGGATTTACTGATTGTTCTGAAGAAGTCTACAGTACGTAGATGAAAGCGCTAAACTTTTGAGTTTTAATTGTGTTCAATAATAGTAAATAAAGTGTGGATCGTGACATTCTACTGGAACAGTTTTTGTGCTTAGTTTATGGTGTTGCCGTGAGTTCCAGTCATTCTGTTGAGTGTTAGATTGCACCCAACTGTTTAGGTGCAGCAACACCATTGTGTAAGCATAAGAGGTGGATGACCTCATAAGGGGGTGTGTCATGCATGCTGTAAGCTTATTGGAGCTCTGTGGCCTGTGCTTGCCTGTAGCTAAGCAAAGCTAAGGAAAGGGGTGTGTCTCACAATGTTGAGCACTGTTTTCCCTGCTTAAAAGGGTGTGCACACCACGCACTGGGTTTTAAACAAGCAAACAAAAAAAAATAAAAACAGGAATAGCAGCACTGTTCACATTTGAGCAGTGGGTATGTGCACCGTGCCTCGGGTCTTAAATGGGAAGGCAATGGGCAGGGAAAAGAGCAGTAGGAAGGCAATCAAGGAGAACTAGCATAGCTGGCAGGTGAAATGTATCAGAATCAGTCAATTACACAGGCAGCAGTCCAGCACATTACTATAAACTATGCAAAGACCTTTTAGTCTGTTTTTCCCCACAAACTCTACACCACCGGTGTACACAGATGGGGAAATTTTACCTGACAAAACTAACAAAATGTTAGGGGCTGCTTTCACTCTCATATATCAATATGTGCAAGAGGCTGAGGGTGGTGAGAATGTGAATGCTGATGACCATCCCACAGTAAGGAGGAGAAGAGTGTACACACCCAGGGTAACCTACATGGGGCTACATGAGCTGGAGATAGTGGAGCGCTATAGGGTGGACAGGGACATTCTGCAGAAAATTGTTGAGCTTTGCAGGCCCCACCTCACACACAGAACCAACAGAGAGGAACCCATCCCAGTGGATACCAAGGTATGTGTAGGCTTAAGAACATTAGCCACAGGTACTTTCCAAAGGGCAACTGGGGTTTCATAGAGATCTCACAGGCATCAACATCCAGGGTACTCCACCAGTTCCTGGATGCCATGTCAGCACATGTCACTGAGCACATATATTTTCTCAACACCCATGACCAGAAATATGTGTCTCTTCCACCAAATAGCAGAATACCCTGAGGTAGTGGGTGGCATAGAATGCACGTGCATACACATCAAAGCACCATCCGGCGAGCAGGGTAGGGTCTACATAAACCGCAAGGGCTTCTCCTCCATCAACTGCCAGGTCATGTGTGATGCCCAGGGCATTATCTTGAATGTGTGTGCTGGCAGCCCTGGAAGCTATCATGACTCTCACATCTGGCATATGACACAGTTGTACCAGTCATTTGCCAGTGGGGACATCCCATATGGCCCCCTAGTGGGGGATGCTGGCTATGCACTGGAGCAGTGGCTGATGACACCCCTCAGAAATGCATGCACACCTGAACAAGAACTCCATAATGAGGCACATGCACAAACCAGAATCATTATAGAGCATCTGTTTGGGATGCTCAAGTTACAGTTCCGCTGCCTGGACATATCCGGTGGAGCCTTGCAGTACTCTCCAGCTACATGTACTAAAATGTTCATACTACGTGCCATACTACACAATATGATCCTGCGGAAACAGCTGCAGCAGAAATAGCACTGGGTAAGGGAACACAACCCTCAACCATTGCCAAGGCCATCACAGGCACAAAGTAACTTGGAGGAGGAACTACCTGAGCCTGCCCATGTAGGCAGAAGGAGGTGTGCCCAGTATGCCCAGGCCTTGGTAAAGAGGCAATGCATAGCACATACACTAACATGGTAGGGACCCAGGGAATGACACCTGTCTCTGACTCGCACATACAGTAAAAGGGATACCAAACATGACACTACCTGTGCTTTACCATGTAGAGGGAGTGTACTATGTGCATCTGACATAGTCAGCCCTCCAGCACCGTCCTCAATACTGGCGCAGCCACAAGGTACGTTACTCTTCCTGTCAATTACTGAATGAAGTAGTATATTCTGATAGTTGTATCTATGGTATGGACACGAGCATGCAAGGTAATCGGGTGGCTGAATGGGATGGCAGCAGATAGTGGACACCTATATGGGCAGCATGAAATCCATAACAAGTACTAGTGTCAACATACTAGGCAGTACTAGGCAAGGTGACAAATCCCACCGCAGTACATGTGGTGGCCCAAATAACTGTTAGTGTCCATAAGACACACACATGCATGTCAGTGAGGATCACATACCCACCACCAGTCTCAGCCAGCAGGACAGGTGTAGATGATGATAATGAAAGGCTGAGCTAAGACCTCCAAATAATGGCAATGATGAACAACCCCCCTCCAGACCTACACAGACAGACTACAACAGGTCTGGCAGTTGTATGTTAGTTCTGAAGGGTATGAAGTCTGAAACTGAAACATAGGTCAATAAAACCTAAGATCTGTACTCTACTCTACTGTACTCTACTGATATGCCTCCAGTCTGCATTATAGGTCAGAATACAATATGTGCACTTTTTTTTTCTCTTTTTAATGCTTGTACTGTTTTGGTTGCCTAACGCTATAGCTGGCTACACTAGTGAAGACCAGCAACTGTTTGTCAGCATTAGATCTCATTGCCTCCATCACTATTGGCCTGCTATCTTAGATATTTCCAACAGATTCCCACTGGGCCTTGGAGGAAATAGAACTGTGGTACCAGTTTACCTGTCTCACCCTGTTTGTAATTAGCCTTATACAGTCTTGCATTTACCATATAGCTACCCATTTCCCCTCCTTGCCCCAGACTACTATCATTTTGATAGTTTTTGGGTAATCATTTTACCCAGGGCTTACAACGGCCAAGGGGACTGCCCCGCTACTTACTGGCTTAGCATTGTAAAGACCTACTTTCCCTTTCACTGCCCCAAATCTGAACAACGTGTACTAGCGTGGCCTTACACGTGTATACTGGACTGGGATCGGATCCTACAGTTAAAGGCTTCCCCTAACTATACCTGACTTAGCCCTCCCAATTGTTTGCATTACCTACAGTTTCTACTGTGGTTGTGAACTTACTTAGCTTGAAGTAACCTTTATGCAGTATATCCACTGTCTATACTAGGCCTAGTCGCTCTATTGATGTAAATGATTTGCCTTGCCTAACTGTTAATGTGATTTATTGTGTTTATTACTAAGCTCCTTACCTGATAACTGGCCTATTTTTGCACTGTATTATCATGTTGTATTTTTACACTTTTAACGTTATCTAATCTTTTTCTTCTGCTTTTCCTCTTGTATAGCTATCCCTTGATTCACCCTGAGTTGTTTGTCTTGATTGGAAATCTCAACTACCCTTACTAGGATACTCTCTGACTGCTATCCCTGGAAAGTACAAGACAGTGCCTTTCTGTTATCCCACTACTGCAAGCTTCCACGAAAGTATGTCTGCCAATACCATCATGTATAGCTTATAACCTAGTTACACTGCTAAGCTTTATTGTTTGCCCCAGCTTGCCTGCCAGCAGCAGGTCTCCCCTTCCACTCCTTATTACCTTTCTCCCTCTCCCTTTACACTGCTACCTAGCCTGCACTCTCTCAGCCATTGTTCTGGTTCTACCTTAAAAGCCCCTGTGTATGCTCACTGCACTTTTGACTCTTACCCACTATATTCATTTTACCTGGATTCCTTTCTAACTACTTCCCCTATCGCACCTTACCTATTTCTATCCCTGTCCTCCTTTTGAGGTACTCTCCTATCCCCTCCTCCCAGGTTACCTTCTCTTACCCTGACTTACCTAGCTTTCACTGATACTTTTTCCTTCTTCCTTGGACTACTCTGTGTATCCCCGCTCCGTTAAGCCCTCTCACTCACTCCCTCCCTACCCCCAATTCCCACCCACCCCCAGGGGTCCTAACCTTATACTTCCCTAGTCCCTCCCCTAGACCTACCATCCAATCCTTTTTCTTTATCACCACAATAATCTCCTCCCCTCCACACTCTCCATATCCTCCTCCCTCATTTCTCTTTTACATACTAGCCCTCCTTACACTACTCGCACCTACTCTCTTCTACCACTATTACCTCTCTTTCTATATCTCCCCATTCATTTCACCCCTCTCTCTACCTCACATTTCATACCACTGCCATACCTCCTGTTACACTTCTACATATTCCTTCTTTGCATCATACACCCATACTTCCTCTAGACTACCCCTAATCTGTGACTTTTTCCCTACAACCTCCTCTAACTTACTTACTCTCTAACATGAGTCTCAATCTATCCACACTGTTTTTACTCTTGATTCTACTCTTAACTACTCTTTACTCAACCTACCTCCTCACCTTTTTCGAGTATCCACTTCTCCTTCAGCCAACAAACTCACAGACACATACTTCTTCCTTCTATACTTCTCTCAATTCTTTCTCCAATACCAATACTACCCCAAGCTACCTCCTACCCAAATACCATAGGTACTCCCATCTCTCCTACACCCTACACTCAAACAAAAAAACAAGACCTCTAACCCTTCTTAGTATCAAAATCACATCTAAACCTATCAATCCTACCTTACAAGACGGTGACATTCATCCAAACCCTGGCCCCATGCATCCTTCTACACAAGCACCCAAACATGGCACCAATAATACACTCCTCATAGGACACCTTAACATACGAAATGTAAACAACAAAGTACCCTACCTTCACACCCTCCTAGATATACACTGCTTTGACATTCTCTGTCTCTCTGAAACCTGGCTAAAGCCAGCCACTAAGAATACTGAGATTATACCACAAGGCTATAATATACTCAGGCTTGACCGTAACAAACGAAAGGGTGGTGGTGTAGCAATACTGTTTAAGAACCATCTTAATATCTCTACCCTACCAGCCTGTCCAACCCAAGATAGTAAGGTAGAAGCCATCATCTCGAAACTTCAACTTAATGCTAAAAAAGCCCTTTACATCATCTGCATTTACATACCTCCAGGAAACAATATACCAATTGTAGAAGACTTTCTCAATTGGGTTTCCAACTACTACCCCCAAGAAACTATCATTCTTGGCGACTTAAATATTGGCTGGAATGCTATTAATACCAATAATCCCACCTCTCACATTAACCTAAATGGTTTCACCCAAACCATTACATCTACAGCAAGAGTTAATAAGTTAAACAAGAAACAGACTATATTAGACTGGATTCTTATAAACAAATTTAATATCACTTATAATGTTGGGACCCTGCCTGATGACCTCAGTGATCACTGTTTAACATACATTGCAAGAGAGAAGACTGATTATCTTCCCCCCCTTAATATAAGAAAAATACGTTCTACTAAACACTTTAAAACCGACCTATTTCAGAACGAACTCAGAACTTGCAACTGGAACCCATTAAAGACTCTTCCACTTGATGAAGCAGTATTATTCTTTAATTCTACTTTCCTTTCTATTCTAGACAAACATGCTCCCGAGCGCACTATTAGAATGAAATCTAAAACAGCCCCTTGGCTCTCAAATGAAACTAGAAAACTAATTCTCTCCAAAAATAAGATCTGGAATAAATGGAGGTCCCATAGAATCAGCTCTGATTTTCATCACTTTCGCCAACTTAGAAATCTTACCAAAAAAGCCATCCTCACTGATAAAAGAAAGTTCTACTGCAACCTACAAGAAACTAACCTAAATAAACCCACACAATTTTGGTCTTCTATCAATAGACTCCTTTCTCCAGGTACTGCTAAAACTCCCTCCCCACTAAATGCCAACCCTGACACCCCTCTTCAAACTGCAAATACTTTTAACTCATTCTTCTCTGATACTATTCAATCTCTCGCTAGACAATTAAATACTAATAACTTTTATCCTCCTAACAATCACTTTAACTCTACCTGTAGCTTCTCTTTACAACCCATCTCTACCTCTTCCATCTTCAAACTACTTCTCAAACTCAAACCTTGTACTCCCTCTGCTGACAAGCTCCCTCCCCTATTTTTACAAAAAGCAGCCAAAGAAATTGCTTACCCAATTACTTTACTCATAAATAGAACCATCCAAGAAGGAACCATCCCTCATATCTGGAAAATCTCTCATATTATCCCACTTCATAAAGGCGGTAACTCTATTGACTATTCCAACTTCAGACCTATTGCTTTTCTCTCTCTATTAGCAAAAATTATTGAGAAATGTATAAATCAGCAACTGGTACAGTACCTATCTCTTCACAATATTTTAGCTAACTGTCAGCATGGCTTTAGACCTCACCATAGTACCACCACTGCCCTCCTTTCCTTTGCAGATACCATTAACAGCAATCGTGACAAGAACCTTCTCTCTTCTGCCCTATTCATTGACCTCTCTAAAGCTTTTGACATGGTCAACCACTCTTCTCTAATTAGCATTCTCAAATCCCTCTCATTTGATAGCCATGCCATCAAATGGTTTACATCATACCTCAGTAACAGACAACAAGCCGTTCTTTGGGAAAACCATATCACCTCCTTACTACCCATTGCAATTGGTGTCCCTCAGGGCTCTATCCTGGGTCCTCTCCTCTTCTCCCTCTATATTAATGATCTCCACTCTGTAATTCCTCAAGCTACCTGCATTCAATATGCAGACGACTCTACTATCATTTGTTCAGCATCCATCTCCTCTGATCTAACCACTCTAACTCAAACTACATTCAACACTGTAGAAACATGGTTTACTAGACGGTATCTACTTCTCAATGCCAAAAAAAACAGACTTCTCCTCTTCACCCCCACCACTCGTACCTCTCCACTCAACTTCTCTATCTACTCAAACAACAACACTATCATCTCTCCTGACTCCACAACAAAACTACTAGGAATTACCATTGATAACAATCTCTCTTTTGACCAACACATCAACAACACCATCAAAACTGTTAACAGAAAAATTGGATCATTATACCGTATAAAACCATTTCTTACACCATCTACTAGAGCTACTATTGCTCACTCCCATCTTATATCTACTCTCTTCTGTGCCTCTCCTATCTTCACCAACCTTAAAAAAACAAACCTAAACAAACTAGCAACTTGCTATAATAACATTGCCCGCTTTGCCACTGGTAACCCTTTTAGAACACATCACTGCCTCAATTTGAAACAGTTAGGCTGGCTGGAACTACAAAACTATCTTAATATTTCACAACTTACAATTGCCCACAAATTACTGTACCAACCTAGTAACACCCCTATACTTTCACAACTTCTACTCCATTATAACAATCTCACCTCTCTTCGTTCCTCCTGCAAACTTATGACCAAACCCATAAAGGCCCACAACTTAGCTGGTGACTCTCTTTTCACCAATACTGTAGGCAGAGTATGGAATTTGCTGCCTAAAGAGTTGACACTAATCTCATCCCTACCTCTCTTCAAACAACAAATCAAACTACATTTCCAAAACCACTGGCTCTGTTCTTGTACTACTCCAGGCTAACTTCCCTCTCCCTACTCTCTCCTAACCTTTAACCCTTCATTTTGCCTGAAAACTAACTTCTACCCTGCTTCTTTTCCCTGCTGTCCTCCTATGCTCTGACCTACTTCTACTATCTCTCCCACCTCGTCTTCTTTTTTCTTCTCCTCTCTTACTTACTGACTCTTGCCTTGTGTCATTATTTTCTTTCCTTCATACTCCTTCTACTTCTCTTCCCTTCCGAGCTTTTACTGTAATCTACATGGCTGATGCCTGACTGCATAACCATATGTATTAGGTAAACTTGCTTTGAAATCGACAGAACATTGTATATGAGTTTAAACTTTTGACTTCCTTTAATGTATACTGATTTTATTAACTAGTTGATTTAAATGCATATTTTTATGTGTAAGTCTTTATTAACAATTTGTCTATCTGTCTTGGTTATGTTATGTGTGGAGCTTTTCTCCCCGGGCTTCTACTGAAAATGGACATATATCCAGCTAGACTAGCCCGGTCAACAAATGTAAAATAAAAAATAAATAAAATAAAAAATATGAAATGGAAGCCATCAGAGTACCTGAAATACCAGTACAGTCATAGCAAATGTTTAAAATCATCAGGTGTGCCCCCCACAATCTTATTTAGAAATGCAGTAACATGTAAGTGTGAGGAGTAGTATCAGTGGAGCACAGATTGCCCGAGCTAGCCCAATCTACAGGGTAGATTGTTGCATGTGTACAATATGCAGGGGTCTTTGTGTTAGGTTGTTGTGCGTTCAATATTGTCTGGAAATGGTCAGCATGTAGGGTTGTGTCTCGGTGGTATATGGGCAGTACTGTGGTTCACAGGGCCATGTTCCAACAACTACAGTGCCAAACACAATGCTTCTCAGCAATACCCATGTCAGCAGTCGTCCATACTCACTGTCCAGATGTCAATATCTGTCACCATCTTAAAGATGGACATGACATGAATATGGGCCCATACATACACACAGTACACAGGTGGAAGTGCCCTAGACAGAGTGAGTATAATGTAACTGTCAACGACACACAGCTTTGGAATTGTACATACAGGTTAGCAGCACATTAGTTGTCCATATAGTATGAGTCTGGCCAATCATTAGCAGACCACAAAAGGCACAGTTATGAAGTAATGAGAGACTGCCTATGTCCACACACAAGGCCGGATAAGGGGAATGTCCCAGGTATATCTGTGAGTCAGCTGAAAGTAACTTCCATATCACACATACACTCAGTTCACCCCACAATCACCCACAGGTTTATCACAGGTCATATCCTTGCTGTATGAATGAGTACAGTATGACCCCACTTCTGTATGGGAATACCCACAGAATGCAGCATGATAAAGAGGTGTCCTATGCAAGTGTGTCCCTAGCTGTAAGCAGCACCTTGCCTGCATCCAGACCAATGGTTCAATATGGACAGGAAGTATTGCCAGTGATACCTCTCACACTTACCCTGTCACCCCAGGGGAATCCACTGGCTCACAGCCTGGGAATGTAGGACTGACAGAATGCACTGGCCTGCTAGAGATGGCTTGCATAGCTACCAAAAGGCCTAGAGTCCTCTGTCAAAGGCCTGTGCCTCATCCATAGTGCTAATGTATGATATCGCATGGGGTCCTAACTAACAACCTAACACAATCAATAGAACACAAATGCAAGGCCATGTTGACAAATCCCACTAGCATGCCCCCATGCCGTACTGCAAGAACAGTGGACCAATCCATAAATTCCACTGGGATGAAGGGCCAAGTATAGGGATACTTTTTAGATATTGCTTATATAATGTTAGGATGAGGATAAAATAATAGAGGGGGATGTAGAAGCATGGACGTCATGGAGTGTGTAAAATCTGAAACTCTGATGTATGCCCATACAACCCCTGCCTGCAAACCCATTAATGGGTGGCTACAAACCTGCTTGTAAACCACAATGTGAAGGGGAACTGACCAGATATATGAGCCCTACCTCTGGGTAACCTGGGTGAATCTGTACAGCTGATAGGCATGGCCACAGCAGGATATGGCCATTCTGTTAAGTTGATATATGTACAAGAAGGGGATCCTCAGCCACCATACTACCAAGGTGCTGGACCATTTACACAGACCCATCAACAAGTGTCTGCAGCTACCCCTTCAGAATGGCAGGAGTGTGCAAGATTGTGTAAGCAACAGCCCACAATGCTGGACTCAGCTTCATTCATCCTCTATTTCCTGGTAAATAACTGGGAGCAAATAAGTATATCTGTCAGTAGTTGATGACATAATACATCACAATGGAAAACAGTACATATGTCTGAATATTTCTGCTAACACCAACCATTTATTATAAGCAACACAGACAGCAATAGTTACAGTATGCCCCTATCTTTCGCCCATTGTGACTCCATATTGTCAACCTATCTACAGATATCCTGCAGAAACAGCTTGCTAGCTGTAGGTGTAGAACACCAAACCCTGGACTGGAGCACAACCCTACCTGGAATGGATTCACACACTCAATACAGAAGATCATACTGGGCATGCTCCTACACTTAAATGAAGCCCATGTTTGACAACACAGTGGACTATACATATCTGTCATTTGCAGATGTCTGTTCCCACACACACCAAATTGTACACCATTTATGCTTCTCACACACACCGAATAGGAATACTCAAACATATCTAAGGCAAACAGACTATAATGTGTCAAACATACACACACAGAAATGTGGGGAAGAGAGAGACAGCCAGTGACAGAGAGAATTCCATTATGAGGCCTGTCCCACCCACTACACATCCAATTGGCCAATATCACATGGTGTGCTGATGTCAATCACTGTAGACA